>NC_036656.1:5857650-5866347 GCF_002806865.2 Cucurbita pepo subsp. pepo | reverse complement strand
AAAAAAAAAACATTAAGCAATAAAACAAAGAATTATTCAATACTTCATATTAGAAAGAAGAGATGATGAGAAGAAGAATGATGAATTGGGTCAAATTTAAAGGCCCAATTGAGATGGAGTAGTGAATAATTTAAAGGCCCATATAAAGGGAGTAGGCCCAAATGGGTCCATGCATTGCTCGGTTTCGTTGCTCTTGGCGCTTGGTGCTGGTGACAGGCAAACAGAGCAAGGTGTCACAATCCAAAATGTGGTTGTGCCCTAAACTAAGTCATCGAGGACGATGACTTATTTGGTAGCACAATGTAAGACGGTGGCATAAGCATAGTCAGTGGTCCCCCAACTTCGCCCAAACTCTATTGCTTTGCTGTGCATTTTGAGATTGCATGAAAGCGACGTGCCTTCTTCAACATTTCAATTGAATTATACTTTCATCATTCGCAGTAACAAAAAAACTCTTCAAAATGTAAAAAATTTGGTCATTTATGTGGAAGAAATAATTCAAAAATTCATTTATTTTCATTAATGTGAAATACTAAACTTTGTAAATAAGTGCTATAAATAATGGACTAACACCAGGCACTCATCAAGTTTTGGAACATTAGAGGGGTATTTACGTAATATCAGCTCCCCACAGATTCGAAAACGGTAAAGCAAAATGGAAAAACCGTAATAATAGCCCATCTAATATTTGCAAAATTACCATTTTCCAACATTATTCTCACGCGCTCTTTCTCGCGTTTGTCTCGTAACACACCACTCTCTCACGTGTGACATCACAACTGTACGTCACATTCCACGTTTCTGCGCGTGGGCCTTTTTCTTTGTGGTTTGTGGAAATCAAAACTTTTAGCAGCGACAGCGCTTAGCTACTACAATGCGAGATCTTCTTCATTGTCGGATTCCAAACGCTAAAACGCCGTCGTATCGCCAACCACCGTCTTCCATCTCTTTCCTTCCGTCCCCATTTCTGTAGCAGAGAGCTCTGAATCAAAGCAAAAAACATTTTCCTGTATACCTAAGCCAACCACAGTTATTCTTGTAGCAGAGAGCTCTGATTGTCGGATTACCAGCTTAAACACAAGCAGCTTTTTGTCTGTTTTTCTGCTCCGAGGTATCTCCGTCGAACCTCCTATTTCTTTGTTTTCTAATTATGCTTCCTCAATGTCTGGAAAAGACACAGTATGTTCGAATCCTAGTTGCTTCTTTAATTTCGTTTTTCAGATTTTTTTTGTCTGGGGCTGGTCCTTTCGGTCATGGGTTTTAATTTTTGACGTTTTTATTGCTCAAACCTGTCGCCTTCAGATCTGTGTACTCAATACAAGAGTAACTTATTTTCTCAATTTATGGGTCAATTTCACTCTTCTTTATAGTACAATGAATTTTCTTTTGTTGTTGGAAAGTAACTTGACCCAATTCTTCATTGATCTGGAAAGCTGCCTGGTTTATGATGGTGTATTATCTTGATGCCTCGTTTTGAGAAGTTGGGGTTTTGATTGAATGTACATTTCTAATTTCCGTGTCAATCCATTTGAGTTTTACTTTTTGAATGCTCGGTGTTTTTGAAGTTTAACTCGATATAGTTCTACATGGATAGCCTTAGACAGCTACACGTTGCTTACTTTTTGGAATTCATATCAGCAAGTTTGTGCAAATATAGCAGAAATCGATGTTGTCTCAATGTAGTTCTAAAAGGTTTTAAAACGTGTCTGTTAGGGAGAGGTTTCCACACCCTTATAAGTAATGTTTTGTTCCGCTTCCAACTAATGTGGGATCTCACAATCCATCCCTCTTGGGGCTCAACGTCCTCGCTGGCACATCGCCTGACTCTGATACCAATTGTAACAGCCCAAACCCACCGCTAATAGATATTGTTGTCTTTGGGCTTTTCCTTATGAGCTCCTCTCAAAGTTTTAAAACATGTATGTTGGGGAGAGGTTTCCACACCCTTATAAGAAATGTTTCGTTCCCCTCTCCAACCGATGTGGGATCTCACAATCCACCCCCACTTGGGGCCAGCGTCTTCGCTGGCACATCACCTATCTTTGGGTTTTCCCTCTCGGGCTTCCCCTCAAGGTTTAAAACGTGTCTACTAGAAAGAGGTTTCCACGCTCTTGTAAGGAATGTTTTGTTCCGCTCTCATGTGGGATCTCACAATCCACCTCCTTGGGGCCCAACGTCCTCATTGGCACATCACCTAGTGTCTGACTCTAATACCAATTGTAACAGCCCAAACCCACGGCTAGCAGATATTGTCCTCTTTGGGTTTTCCCTTTCAAGCTTCCCCTCAAAGTTTTAAAACATCTGTTAGGAAGAGGTTTCCACGCCCTTGTAAGGAATGTTTCGTTCCCTTCTCCAACCGATGTGAGATCTCACAATCCACCCCTCTTAGGACTTAGCGTCCACACTGGCACATCGCCTAGTGTTTGGCTCTGATACCATTTGTAACCGCTCAAACCCACCACTTACGGATATTGTCCTATTTGGGCTTTCCCTTTCGGACTTCCCCTCAAAATTTTAAAACGCGTCTGCTAGGGAGAGGCTTCCACGCCCTTGTATGAATATTGAAAGTTCATGTAGACACTTGATAAGATGCGTTCTGCCCAAGAGTAAAGCGGAAAATCGGGTTGTTGCAAAAACATAAAAGACATGGAAATGGATTGTCTGTCTGATATTCTGCTAACTTCTTAATTTACTTGCAGTTTTGGTGATTTCATTTGATTCAGCTCAGTGATGAGACTTAACTAGACGTGATTATGGAAAAAGTATCTTCGGACTGTCCTTATCCAGGATGTTTCTTTTGTGTCATGAAAGAAGGAAATCCTAGTAAACGCAGAGCTAGTATCTTGAAATTCTTCAGAGAACTTCCTTCTCAAGATGATGATGGTCAAGTTCTCCCCATTAGTGGCCTTTGGAACACAGCAATGGCGCATCCGAACGATCCCGAATTTATCGAACTGGGGATATTTGAATGTATGGCTGCACTTATATGGAAGGGACTGAAGAATCGCCGCTGGCTTTCTCACGACCAAAACATTTACATTCCGTATTACGCTGCACATATCATCGGATCCTACACGATGAACATGGAGGAGTTCGCTGAAAGTGCTGTTCATGCTGGGGTGATTCCTCCATTAGTTGAACTTCTGAGGGGAAGACTAACTTGGGTTGAGCAGAGGGTAGCTGTTCGTGCCCTCGGACATCTGGCTACGTATGCAAGTACTTTTCCTGCCGTGGCTAGTCACGTCGAAATACTCGAGCTATCGATTCAGCTAGCAATGAGTTCTCTTGAAATTGTTTATACTCACTTCTATCAGTATGTGGACAGAAGGCTTAGTTATCACTGTGATCTGCTTACTCGTGGAATGGGTGGGGGCGAGATGGAATCAAGGAAGGCAGAGGAATGGGCCAGCCAGTTACAGTGTTGGTCCTTACAACTTATCAATTGCTTTGCATTCAAACCCGAGTTTCTTTCGACTATATGCAAGCCCGAATTTGTAGTAAAGCTTCCTGGCATGTGGGGCGGTCTCGTTAACGAAAATTCACCTGCTGGTATCGGTTTATTGAGAACAATCTGCCATCATAAACTCGGTAGAGGACCTGTTGCTAGCTGCCCCAGTATTGTCGAAGCGTTATGTAATATCGCCCGCTCTTCAGACGATTGGCAGTCTATGGCTATTGACTGTCTCATGTGGTTGCTTCAGGATCCAAATACAAGTCACAAGGTTGATATTCTTCTCTGTTTGCTTTTCAAATGTAAAGATCTTCAATTATATATCGTTGAAGTTTTTCGGGACGAGCGTGTTTAACTGTGACATTGTATAACCAGGTGATCGACAAAGCTGCCCCTGCGCTTCTGGATCTTGCTGAGATATCATCTCTAGGCGATCACCGGAGATTGGGGGAGTCCATAATTGATATTCTTCAGGAATGCGTCGAATCACAAGGGGCTGGACGCAATTCGATCAGCAGTCGTACGAAGGAACAGATAGAAGAGCTATTAAGTTCGAGGCAGAGACTCGAGTGGGAAAAGAACATGCCGAAAGAGGATCTCCGAATCAAACAGGCTGCAGCGCTCGTAATCAAGCTTGAAGGAAATTCCATGTTTTCATCAGGAAATATATCTGCAGCTGCATTCAAGTACTCGGAAGCGCTAGCATTGTGTCCGATGAGATCGAAAAAGGAACGAGTCGTTCTGTACAGTAACCGTGCTCAATGTTATCTTCTGTTGCAGCAGCCAATGGCTGCCATCAGTGATGCCACACGTGCTCTGTGTCTTCACAACCCCATAAACCGTCATGCCAAAAGTCTTTGGAGAAGAGCTCAGGCATATGATATGCTTGGGTTGGCTAAAGAAAGCTTGTTGGATGCCATTTTGTTCATAAATGAATGCTCTCAGTCGAATGACCCCGACCTTTCATTAAGGCAAAACAAGGTTCCTGACTACGCCGAGCGACTCGTTAAGAAGCAGATGCGTGCAGCTTGGTTATTCAGGGAGGCAGCCATTAAACATGGCAATGTCCAATGTGAAGATGGTGCTGCAGGTGATGTCTATGGTAGGGAGACTGATGATTCTGAATGGGAGACAGCCAGTGAAAGCGATATCGGAAATGACGGAAGGGACGAAATGGGAGATGACGAAGAAGACGACGACGACGATTGCCAACAGAGATGTAGCCATCTTGAGTAGAAAGAGTGTCATTATTATGAATCAAGTGTTCTTTATTTTTGTACATACACAATTCAAAGTGTTCTTTATTTTTGAACTGCAAATTCCAATCTTATCATTCATAATAGCTCTTTGAATTGGTTTTATGGACATTCGAAATCAAATGTAAAAACAAGACCATATTCATATTCTATAAAGACATGTCGGCGCCGCGCGACATGGGCTTGGACAGTGCGGCAAGCGCAACATCAACAGCATCCATGAGCTCAAAATCAGTGGCATTTGGATGCTTATACGTCACATTAGGAATCAATTTCACGACCCTTTCCCTCATTTTCTTCACTTTTTCTCTGGGTATCTTCAAAAGTTCTTCTTCAATTCTCATCCTCCCGTCCCCTGTTTCATCAATATGCACAGAATAATCTGTCGCCGTCGCCGGCAAATACCATAAATACTGCGTGTACGCAGTGTGCGGCGAGAAGAACACCGGAATGCAACCCGCCAATATAGAATCGAACGTCGACCGCCGAGTGAACGAGTCCCCCGGTGCCTGCAGGCAGAACTCCGATTGGCTCATTATTTTCAAGACCTGGGCTGGGTCGTAACACAGGTCGGCCTGCTCCCCCCGGCAATTAACGAGTCTGCATTTGGACGACATGTCGCATTGTCTTATGATGTCGTCTCGTATGGCGGCTTTCTCCAACCCCTTACGTGGGGCCCCGATGAATGTAAAGAGATGGGGTCGGTTCGATTGCGTCATTTTATTCTGCCACGTCACCATCTCTGCCGACGTGTACGGGTGGAAATAAGAAGCGTAAGGGATACCGAATTGGTTCGACCCGGTCCATGGATTTCGCTCCACTGTCAGCACCGACATGTTTTGAACCGCATTAAGATTCAACAAACAATTCGCCCCGAAATCCGGCCCATTTGCATTACTCCTCATGAAATCCCAAGCTGTTCTACCGAGTGCAAGGAAATGATCCCGTCCATTATTCTTCCGCCACGTGGGCTGCGCTTGAATAAAGTCAACTAATCTAACGGCAAGCGCATCCCGCTCCGTGATATTCGGTTCGCGAAACTTGCTAGAGGCGTGGAGCCCACCATAGAAAGGGACGTAGAACAATTTAGCAACATGGGGATCGCGTGTACGACACGGATGATTCTCCATACGCGCGTGAAAGATCATCTCCGCTATGAACTGATGGGTGGCGAACCAACTGTTGTCAGAGGAGGAAAGTCGGCGGCCAAGGCCGCGATTTTCGACATGGGGACACATGTCGGTATAGACGCTGAGACGGTGGCAGTCTTGGAGAAGGGCCGTGTTGAACTCAGCCGGCAAGTCGTAGACGTAGACATATGGGCCGCCGGGGCAAGTGGGGCGCAAATGTCGTGTCCGATTGGGGGAATTTCGAGTTTGTCGATGAAAATCATTGGTCGGGAAACAAATGTAGAGCAGGAGAAACCAGAGAAGAAGGGAAAGAACAAGAAACGAATTGTAAGTGAGATAATGGTTGAGAAGGGGCTTTTTAATTTTGGAGGTTCGTTCTCTGTCAAAAGAACAAGGAATTGGAGCTGTTTGTTTCCTTAGAAACATGGAGAAAAATTCTGGAAACATGATGATGAAGAACACCGACAATTTGGTCTGAAACAGAGGAGGAGGAGGAAGCAAGGGATTTCATGCAAAAAGAAAAGGAAAAGGAAAAGGGAAATTTATGCACGCATAAGCTGGGAATTTAATTCATCAATCATACAATAATAGATATTATAATGTTATTGTATTCCTTATAATAAAAATAAAATAAATGATGATACCTACCTTATATTAAAATAATTTTGGTAGCTAGCAACCTTGCATACGGCACATACGACACGAGGGAATTTAGAAATCCCATTGGTGGATATGTTTGGAAGACAGACAGCTTGAAATAGAGAAATAATTGAAGAAATTAGGAACCTGGCATGCGCTCTTTCGCCATTTGTGTTTTAATTAAATGTCAAACAATTTGTTAATAATATAATGTATGTTTGTTGTTATTCCACGATGCCATGTGGAGAGGTGAGCTGGCAGTACAAAATTAGGGAGTAAGAAGTCAAATTAGTGGCTTTAATTTGATGCTTAAGCTTGGTTAATTAAGGTCAATAATGTGTTATTTTATTAAGCCTGTTGAAAGTCAAACTTAGAATTGTGGAGAAGTCAACATCCCTACCTGACACTATTGTTGGTTACAGATCTGATCTTAGCTTTTCTTCTAGTGGATGCATTTTGAAGTCGTGAGGCGGATGACGAGGATATGTAATAAGTGGTTTAGGTAAGTTTCATATAATTTTTTTTTTTTTTTTTTTTTTTTTTTTTTTTTTTTTTTNCCACGTGTTGGCCACCAATGGGTCCATCTCTTATCAGTTCATGGCTCGAAGATGAGATCTTAGGCAATCCCACTAAGGTATAATTAATGAATAAAGGTTGGAGAGGGAGGAGGGGAAGGCATGTGAACCATTTAAGTGGGATTTTGTATGAGTTGAAGATCTTGATATGGATTCTTCTTTGCTGCAATTTAATCATTTATTCATTACTCAAATTAAACCTTAATTTGGTGGATGTGGTGAATCAAGCTATGTTCAAGCATCCAAAATGGAATATGGAAGTAGCTTACTTTGTCTCTATAAATATTTTATGACCCCACTTTATCCTTCATCTTCACCATCTTCTCCATCGACGCCACTCAAAAACTCTCCCCTTTTGTTTGGTCAGATACTATCTTTCTGCATGAAACAACAAGAGGGTTTGCCTCAATCTAGCTTGTTTTTGGCAGAGTTTTGAGGCCTCTATTTGGGGTGAGTTCTACATTGGCTAATTTAGAGAATAAACAAGAATTTATAAGTAAAGGAATGCATCTTCATTGGTAGAGGCCTTTTGGAGAAGCTCAAAGCAAAGTCATGAAAGCTTATGTTCAAAGTGGACAATATCATACTATTATAGAGAGTCGTGATTCCTAACGGTTTCAGCTTCTGGGTTGGGCTGAGATTCGTTGGTTTGTGCTAATGAATTTGTTGTGGGGTTGAGAGTGAGAGCTCCAGCAGAAATGGAGAAACAAAGTGGGAGTTTTTTGTGTGGATCATGAGGTCTTTGCCCTTGCTGCATGCTGCCATGGAGTTCTTGTAGAGCTTGAAGAAACAGGCCATTCTTTTTTGTTTAATTTCTTTTCTCTTTGGGGATTATGAACTTTGTTGAGTTGTTGATAATGTTACGTGTAATAGGAGGATTGGGAAGAACAATATTGCGTAGCTTCCAACCATCTTATACAAAATTTATTGACTTTTACTTGCATATTGAGACTCTTTTCATATGTTTTCTTTTGCTCTCAATTTTGTTATATTATGTCAATCAAACCGATTGATTTGATCTCTAAATCTGAGATGGCACATCGATGCGTGAAACGAAACATCTATTTTAAGGGCGTATAAATCTCTCCCTAATGAATGTGTTTTAAAACTTTGAAGTGAAGCTTAGAATGAAAAGCCTAAAAACGACAATATTTATTAGCAGTGGACTTGAACATTACAAATGGTATCAAAGTCAGAAAGCAGCCGGTGTGTCAGCGAAGACGTTGGGCCCTCAAGGGGGGTGGATTGTGAGATCCCTACATCGATTAGAGACGGGAACAAAACATTTCTGAGAATGGTGTGAACACCTAAACTTCTCACCCCTCTTAGTGGAGGGTTTAAAAATTTGAGTGGAAGTCTACAAGGAAAAACCCAAAACACAAAAAGGGAAAGCCCAAAGCCCAAAATCCAAAACTTTGAGTAGAAGCATAAAATGGAAATCCCATAACCCAAAAAAAAAATAATATCGAAAGTCTAAAGAGGGCAACATCTACCAACGATAACACTTTTATCATAGTTTAAAACTTAAGCTACAAGCTTGAGTATATCACTTTAGTTACCTAGAAATGTGTGACAACTCTACTAAAAAAAAAAAAAAAAAAAAAAAAAAAAAAAAAAAAAAAAAAAAAAAAAAAAAAAAAAAAAAA
>NC_036656.1:5758793-5857605 GCF_002806865.2 Cucurbita pepo subsp. pepo | reverse complement strand
AAAAAAAAAAAAAAAAAAAAAAAACTATTGTATTACATGCTTCTTTCTTTTCATATTTAACACGTCATTAAATGATATTTTCACCACGAACCATCGATCAACAACTAAAAAATATATAAATAATGCATAAATGGAACATAGAGTATAATTCCCAATATTAGATTTCAATCCTCATTATTAAAGTCCTAAAAGAAAACAAATAAAAAAAAAAGGTAATGATTTTCATTGGAGTGTGATATGATCATTCATACAATCTTGTTAGTAAACCCACCCACCGGCCACCATGCCCATTGTTGCATATCGAGTCGGCCGTTTTCTTAAATCCAGCCCTTCATGCTTCCCAAAGGGCTTCATCTCCTTTTTGTTTACTTCCACGAAGCTTCCCATTCCCAATTCCTCTTTAAATACAGACAAGGATGGGATATATGGGATATGCTCAAACACACACTCTTTCTTTGTCAATGGATACCGCTCAAAACTCCTCTTCTTTCAGCTGCGAAATCAGTATCCTACAAGCCATAAACTTAGAGTTCAAATCTCCTAAGAATCTCTTCGTTAGATACTATCTTTCTGCAGGTAACAACGAGAGGATTCGCCTCAACACCCAACAACAGATCTCCTCCAAATCCGACTTCATTTGGAACCAGTCTTTCTCATTGGAGTGTTTGGGTACGCAAGATTCTATCCACGCCCTCAAGCAATCAACCGTTGTCTTCGAGCTGCGGCAGGCCAAGACACTGCCTTTGCTCGGCAGAATTTTGGGGTGGTCTCGGCTCCTTGGCAGGGGTGAGATCCCTTGGGAGGAAGTTTTTGGATCGCCGAACATGGAAGTTGCTAAATGGGCGTGTTTGGTTCGTGAAGGATTGGGCCTCAAGCAACCCAAGTTGAAGGTGGGGATGAGAGTGAGGGTTAATAAAATGGAAAGGGAGATGAAGAGAAAGCGATGTGGGAAATGGAAGGATGAGTGTGGATGCAATTGTAAGATGGATTATTGTGCGGATCATGACGTCTTTGCTATTGCTGCCGCTATGGAATTCTTATAGCCAGCGCCTCACCCCATGCATGCAAATTCATTAATTAGTGCCACTTCAAGAATCTCTTTCTACTTTTCTAATTACTTTGTGGAATTGCACAAAATATCCCATAATTATACTTATGAAATGAAATATAGGTGGCCACGTTAAATGATCATGGGTTTATAATGAAAGAATACTATCTCTATATAGGAATGAGGCCTTTTGAGAAGCCCAAAGAAAGCACAAGAACTTATACTCAAAGGGACAATCTCATACTATGGTGGAGAGTCGTGTTCATCTAACATATATAAGGTAATGATAGGATCGCGAAAAGAAAAACATTTTTTTCTATCTTAAATCTTGATTAGACAAATGATGACAGCTCCAACTTAGGAACGATGATAGCTCCATTTTTCAAGAATACAAAATCAGCGTCCAACAATACCTTCTCGCCCTACTCTTGATACTGAAAGAGGGACCCTAATGGAAGATGATTTTTTTTTGTTTGGTATGCAGATTCATGAACAAGAAACGAAGTAGTTTTACCGAGTTGATGAGGTTCAGGTATTGGGTATGAGTCGGTGAGTTTTGATGAAATGGAAGATTAAAGTGTATGATTATCGTTCAAAACTTGTTCTAAAATGGTAGTGATTGATATTAATTTGAAGTTATTTGGATGAGTAATGTTGATCAAAGTAATGTTGATGAAAGTAATGTTGATGAAGACGTTGTATTTATATTCATATGAATTGTGTCTATATTTATCCTTTCATGTTGTATTTATAGTCATAATTATCTGAGCCGTTGAAAATTCCAACTGGAAAAAAAGCAAAAATTTATTAAAAATCTGAGGTTTGATATTAAATTTGGTAGTGAAATCAGGGCCCAACATTGGGAAGAGGAGCACGTGTGAGTCAAGCGCGAGAGCCAGAAGTAGCATATATTATTATTATTAAAGCTAACTAATTTCAGGAAAGGTTGTTGCATTTCAAATTCAAGATCTTCTCTTCTATCGCTTCTTATTTTGAATTCCCTTCCTCCATTTCAAAATCAAAAAACCCATTTCAGTTCACAGATTCCCAGAAAATGGATAGAACCAAATCGTCTTCAAAATCTCGCCCATCCACCGCCGATCTGCTCACCTGGCCAGAGGTTTCCTCGCCGGAATCCTCCCCCGCTGTCTCTGCCTCCGCTTCTCGCTCCCATCAGGTTTAAATCCTTTCTGCTATGAACATTTTCTTTTCGTTTTTGGTTCTTTAGATTTAGGGCATCTTAGGGCATCTTGGTTTTTTGGTACATTATTCTCAGCCGTCCGATAGAATCAGCAAAGTGCTCCAAGGGGGGCAGCTCACGGATGAAGAAGCTGAGAGTTTGTTGAAAAAGTAAGTAAGATCCATTTCCTCTGTTCTAAAAGTTTTCCCCAAATAAGAATCTGGGATTTGACTGTTGTGATGAAACTATTACAATGTCTGAGATGATTTTCTGTTTTCTTTCTCGAGGGTTGATGTTTATTTGAAATAGAAACGAATCGAAAGCTCATTAGATCTCCCTGCAGCTATGATCCTTATTTTTTTTTTCTTTCTATTTGTGTTCTTTATATGATTTTCAAATTGTTTCTTGTTCTAGCATCTTGAGAAAAGAGAAGAATCAAATCAATTTACATTTTGTTCTCTAACATCATACAATTGGGTTGCTTTTCTGATGTTTTGTTCAATTGATGGGCTAGAATCCTGGGTTACATTTTGTACATCGTTTGAAAATTAGAATGGTTCTCCACCATTTTCAGGAAGAACTGTTCAGGGTATAAAATGAAGGAGATGACCGGGAGTGGAATTTTTGCATCTAGTGGGGAAGGGGAAGCATCAGAAACTGATAGCAAAACTGGGCTGCGTATGTATCAGGTAAGCAGGACAATGAAGTTAAATTAGCAAATGTATCAAATTAACGACAACCCTTTTGTTGTTGTTTGTAATTGTTGGATGGTTCAGCAATCTTTGAATGGAATGAGTCAAATATCTTTTGCTACTGAGGAGGGGATGTCTACCAAAAAGCCTACTTCAATTCCTGAAGTGGCTAAGCAACGTGAGTTGAGTGGGACATTGCAGAGTGAAGCGGATGATAGGAATAAGAAGCAGATATCAGATGCTAAGAACAAGGAGCTAAGTGGACACGACATCTTTGGAGCGCCTCTGGAAATAACACCGCCGTCGTTGGCAGCTGCACGGAGCTTGGAATTGAAAGAAAGCAAAGACATGGGTGAACCAGCACCTCGCTCCGTGCGAGCATCTGTAAGCAAAGACATGGGTGAACCAGCACCTCGCACTGTGCGAACATCTGTTAGAGTTTCACATGTGAGTTTAACTTCTTAGCTTGAATTAGCTTCTTACTAATATGATTGTCTTTGTTTTCGACCTTGTTTGCAAATTGACATGTATTTACTCCCTTGAGTCAAGGCTACACATTCATTTTCAAAGTAAATGTGAGATCCTACATTGGTTGGAGAGGAGAACGAAATATTCTTTAGAAGGGTGTGGAAACCTCTCCCTTTTAAAAAAACATTGATTTCCACGCCCTTTTAAAAACTTTGAGGGGAAGTTAGGAAAGCCCAAAGAAGACAATATCTAGCGGTGCCTTTTAAAAACTTTGAGGGGAAGTCAGGAAAGCCCAAAGAAGACAATATCTAGCGGTGCCTTTTAAAAACTTTAAGGGGAAGTCAGGAAAGCCCAAAGAAGACAATATCTAGCGGTGCCTTTTAAAAACTTTGAGGGGAAGTCAGGAAAGCCCAAAGAAGACAATATCTAGCGGTGCCTTTTAAAAACTTTAAGGGGAAGTCAGGAAAGCCCAAAGAAGACAATATCTAGCGGTGCCTTTTAAAAACTTTGAGGGGAAGTCAGGAAAGCCCAAAGAAGACAATATCTAGCGGTGCCTTTTAAAAACTTTAAGAGGAAGCCTGAAAGTGAACCAAAATAAGACAATATCTAGCGGTGCCTTTTAAAAACTTTAAGAGGAAGCCTGAAAGTGAACCAAAATAAGACAATATCTAGCGGTGCCTTTTAAAAACTTTAAGAGGAAGCCTGAAAGTGAACCAAAATAAGACAATATCTAGCGGTGCCTTTTAAAAACTTTAAGAGGAAGCCTGAAAGTGAACCAAAATAAGACAATATCTAGCGGTGCCTTTTAAAAACTTTAAGAGGAAGCCTGAAAGTGAACCAAAATAAGACAATATCTAGCGGTGCCTTTTAAAAACTTTAAGAGGAAGCCTGAAAGTGAACCAAAATAAGACAATATCTAGCGGTGCCTTTTAAAAACTTTAAGAGGAAGCCTGAAAGACAATATCCATAAGCGGTGTGTTGGCGTTATTCCATATCTTTGTTTTTGAGCCATAAAACTCATATAATGAAGTTGGGTTGTTCATCTTTGCAGCCTGCTGGAGGTCAGAGTAACATTATGTTTGGGGAAGAACCAGTGATCAAGACAGCTAAGAAACTCCACAACCAGAAGTTTCAAGAGTTAACTGGTAACGATATATTTAAAGGAGACGCCCCACCGGGTTCGTCGGAGAAATCGCTGAGCTCAGCCAAGCTTAGGGAGATGAGCGGCAACGACATATTTGCTGATGGGAAGGCGGAATCAAGGGACTACTTTGGGGGGGTTCGTAAACCACCCGGTGGCGAAAGCACCATTGCCTTGATTTAGTTTTGGTTCCTAACTTGATTTGAATTGTTTGACATTCTTGTCGTGTTGTGTTTCTACTTGAATTTATAATGTTATTTACTGATCAATTGCGCTCAAAGCCTTTTAATGTTAACTTGGCTAGCTTAAGGTTGCTGGCTGCTGTCTGTTTTGCTTGAAACCTCTGGTTTTGATCCTAGAAGGAAATCCAGGCTATATATATATATTTTTTAACCCAGACTATATATATATTTTTTTAACCATATATTTTTTAACCAACTTCACTGCTATCATATATTTTTTAATTTTTTTTTTGGGTGTTATTTTTTTAGGATTTTTTTTTTGGGTTTCCCGCCTTTGCTAGTTTCAAGTTCTCCTTAATAATCTACTAAGAAGAGGTTTTTACACCCTTGCAATGTTCGTTCCTCCCTTCAACTGATGTGGGATTTCAAGATTCACCCCTTTGGGGTGGATTCACTCCTTTGGGATACACCGTACCATTTGTAATCATTCTAAACCGCTCTGATACCATTTGTAATCATTCTAAACCGCTCTGATACCATTTGTAATCATTCTAAACCACCGCTTAACAAATATTGTCTTCTTTGAACATTTCTTTTCAAACCTCCTTTCAAGATTTCATACTTGCTAGGAAAAAATTTCCACATCCTTACCATATTGTGTTCCCCTCTCCAACTATTACTTTAAGAACTACTTTAAGAACGGTTCATCAGAACAAAACTATCTTAGAAATTTCTACTAAAACAGTTCCATTTATCCAAAACTTGGTTTTGGTTAAGTTCCACAAATTCAATTTAAAAAGTTAGATTTAATAAAAATAGATTCTTAAATATTCATGACTAATCATAATCGGTCAATGCTTATTATCCAACCTAGACATCGAAAAGTGCAACGTCCCACAGGCAGCAACTCATGTCTGAATCAAACCAATCATAGGACCCAATGTCCTGCACATGCAGAGGCCTGCTGACTTGAACGACAGACATAAAATTTGGATTCAACGAAAAAACTAGAAAAGAGAAACTTTGACCAGGAAACTACATTAAAGTGGGCTTTTACCCTTATTCATGTCACGGTAGTATCATTCAGTTTACAAACAAGAAAACAAGAACCAAACCATAAAACCACTAGAAGAAAGGGGAACTAAGGCTACATTTTAACAGTACTGTTGCCTTCTTGCAACTTTTCGCAACCGGCCTTCATAATAGCATCTGTCGAGACACAAGAAAACAACTTCTAAAGGCAATAATGGATAATATGAGATAAGGGATATCACGATAAGCAATTAAGAAGAGTATTATATAAAGTGAAATAGATTACCTATTGCCTTGGAGAATGCTTTCCATTCTTTATACAAGGATGCCTTAAACTTGGAAGATGTGCACTATACTACGGCCGTAGCTTTCTCGATGGTTACTTGAATTTCTTGGGGAGAGTCAGTCGGTGCATTAGCAATTTTAGCATTAGGCTTTTCATCATATGCAGCTACATGTACACCCAGTGCAGCACGACCAGAGGGATCCATATTTTTGGACCATGCGGCATCCCATTCCACTGCTTTTGCAGTGCTGCATGCCACGCTTGGACCTCCTGGGACTGTTGTTCTAGCAGCATTCTATTATAAATTAAGAAACTAATACATCAATATTTTGATTATTTAGTGACTGAAGTGCATCAAAGATGGGAAATCCCACTCCATCCGTATCATAAAAACCAAACAAAACAGCACCTTTGGGAAGAATTTCTCAAATATTGACCGGTAAAGATATGCTTCTTTTGTAGTAGGAGGATTTTCTGGGTAGACGAAGCTCGCATTCTTCAACATTGCATCAGTCACCTGTGGAGAACAAAGCATTGTCATTTGACCTTGATTCCTTGAGCAAAGACAATCTGCTAACTAGAACTACAATTGTGAGACAGTTTGAGATAAAGCTAACTTGTTTCTCTGCGTGCTCCTTTAGACCGTCAATCCAACTGTATCCAACACCGTCACTGAATTGTTCCTTTTGCCTGTACAATATGTGCTATAGAGCAGGGAGGTGTTGGGCATATTCAGTATTCTTCCTTGGAAAAAGTATATATGATTTGATGCCTTGATTTAAACAAAAAAAAAAAAAAAAAAAAAAAAAAAAAAAAAAAAAAAAAAAAAANTTGGGCAAATATGGTTCATGCTCATCATCAAATGCATTGCGCAAGACCCACTTCTCTTTTCTCCCAAGATCACGCCTGACCTACGGTTAAGAATTTATAGCAAATAACAAGTGTCACAATTTTCTTCATTGATGATAATAATTCCAATAATACTTGTACGAGAGAGCCTTTTTGATTGATCAAACTGTAAAAATAATAATTCAATTAGATACAGTTAAATGAAATGAGCTAGAGAATTGAAAGATGCATATTTTAAGTTTTATCTTATTACCAAAGTACCTCTTTTATCTGTCGGCTCGTTATCATAAAAAAATTATAAGAACCTAACCTACTGACCACCTGCACTTTCGATTTTCTTCACTATGCAATATAGATAGCAAACAAAAGTTTTTTGTCCATCCAAAAGCCCCTTTCAAATCAACAAGGTAAGCAGTGGGGGCCTGATTCGACATGCTCACAAGCCACCCCAATTTTTCATTAAGGGATGACAATTAATAAACAATGCATACCATTTTCAAATCAGGGTCGATGCCCATGGCTACGTTTATAAATTCTTTATCGAGAAAGGGGACACGAGCCTCAACACCCCATGCCGAGGTTGATTTATTGGCCCTCAAACAGTCGTATAAATGAAGAGCTTTAAGCTGATAACATCAAAAGAAAATAAATTAGAACGAGTAAGAAAAACATTCCAGCATGAATAACTGTCCCCACCTCTTACCCAATGTGAAGAAAACGGGGGAAAAGCATACCTTTCTGCATGTTTCTTCATGAAATTCTTTTTTGTTTGGTGCCTTATGGAAGTACAAGTAACCTCCAAAAATTTCATCTGAACCTTCTCCAGAAAGAACCATTTTCACTCCCAAAGATTTAATCTTTCGGGACATAAGGAACATAGGTGTGCTAGCTCTGACAGTGGTCACGTCGAATGTCTCAATGTGGTAAATCACTTCCTCAAGTGCATCTATACCTTCCTGGTATGGAAGAAGTAAACACACATTATTTGGTGGTGAAAATTGAAAAATGAATTTTCAATTGGTCCCAGAAAAAGCAATTACCTGTACGGTAAAGTGAAACTCGTGATGACGAGTTCCAAGGTAGTCAGCTACCTCGCTAGCAGCAACAAGATCAGGAGAGCCCTGAATAATAATAAAAGTAACAAAACATAAGTGAGCAGAAATATGACATCGGGGTTTAGCTTTACAATATTTACCGATGCAATAACAAAGCCCCATTCTCGAAACATTTTCTTCAAGACTTCAAAACTTTAGTCATGCAGAAGAAAAAATTTAAATGAGGGCATGACTTAAGTTGTTTTTTTTAGAACAAGAAATGTGGGGTATAGGATTTGAAACTTCAACCACTAGGAAAGGAGTATTTTTCACATTGACAGACATGTCTTATGTTAGGACAATGAAAATAATCTAGATATAACGGCAGGCTTTTTAAATAGCTTTAAACCACCAGCTCAAATAATTGCATCTTTCAATGACTACAAGAAAAAAAATTGGTGAATTTATATGTCAATTGTAGAATATTTAACTCCCTAATTACACAACATAACTGTGACCAAATAATTAATTTCGAATGGAAAGAAACCAACCGCAATGCTAAAATTAATATGAGAGAAAAATCTACTATTGAGGGGTTGCCCTTGAATAAAAATAGTTTATGATTTCAAAGTAAAAAGATAACACTTACTCCCCTCATTATCTTACCTTCAAGCCAACGCAAAAGGTGTGTAATTGTGAACCCCACTGACAATAAGCATCAGAGTCTGCCAAATGGCGACTGGCAACAGCAGCAACTAGCGATGAATCCAATCCTCCGGATAAGAGGACTCCAAATGGCACATCTGTCATAAGTCTCTTAGTGACAGCCTACACAATAAGAATACACTAAGAAAGCTTAAAATCGGAAAAATCTCAGCATACAGACATTCCAATGACATTAATCAAAATCTATACATGAAGAAAACAAAAGGTGGTACGGTTTCAACATAAAACATCTTGTAAAGCAGTAAACATCAAACACTAAAATGGTAGAAATCTATTCACAATAAAACTGAAAAACTACTGTATTGAACAGAACTCCTTGAAGAATATGGCATCGTATGTAAAACTAATATGAGCAAGTACAGAACATGCCTTCTCAAATGCCTTGCGTAGAACCAAAGGATCATATTGACCTGATGGTACTATCTCTGTGTACCACGGAGGGTTATACCATCTTCTTAATTCTCCTAAAAACATTTAAAATCCACCATTTAGTAATGAATTTCATGGATTAAAACATTTTCCTGTATGATAATTGAAACAATGTCGAGTTACCATATGTGGGGAAAAAGGATGCATACCTTGTTTGCTAGAATATATATGACCAGGAGGGAAAGAAATAAATCTCTCACAATCATCACTTAGAGCTTTCATTTCAGAAGCAAACCAGATTGATCCTGGCAAGAAGGTAGCAGCCATATATTTTCAAAGATCAATCAGTAAAACTGCAAGCAGTAATATGTATAAAACAGAACAAAAACTAACAATCATAGAGTTCCCTCACTACAACTTGAGGTCATGAATCACATACATAATGTGAAATTACATACCATCAAGACCCCATCCCATATATAGTGGGGTGATCCCAATAGCATCCCTAGCTGCAATAAAAGTTTTGGTACGAGTATCAAGAAGGACGAAGGAAAACATGCCATCCAACATGTCCACAAACTCTTCTCCATATTCTTCATACTGGAAAACATTAAGCGTTAAAGATAGAAAACTAATTACAGGAAAGCAGATGGAAAAACGATTCCAGTACGTTCTTGATGGAAAAACGATTCCAGTACGTTCTTGACTACTTACAAGGTGTGCAATCACTTCACAGTCACTGCCAGTTCGGAATTGATGACCCTTGAGCTTCTCTTTCAATTCCTTATGGTTGTAAATCTCCCCATTGACCTAGAAATGATTCAAAATTCCATTTTAATTACGTTATTAGCCACTGACGTAAAGTAAATAGAAATAACAGTCTTCGATAGCGTATGCCATCTAGAGACCAAAGAATGCTTCGACCAAAGGCCTCAAACAAAACAATATTTACACGTTTTTAGTTGCTGAACAAATTAAATTTTAAGCAGGTCATCTGCATGCCCACAAAAGACTATATTGGCCGTTCACAGCATGATTAAAACGATCAAAAAGTATATAATAGATTCGATCCTTGATGTCTTTCTGTCAAATGTTGGAGACAAGCTTCGTTTTCATTTAGAAACCAGAAACGTCAAATATGAAAATTGTACAACATGACGGCATAATGATAATATGAGCAAGTATATATGCAGAAATGGCATCCATTTCATCCTTACTGTAACAACGACGGTCTTGTCCTCGTTGTAAAGGGGCTGATCCCCGGAAGTGGGATCTATAATAGCTAATCGTTGATGAGCAAGATAACAGTCTTCAAAACAGTGCAAACCACTCCAATCGGGACCTCTATGGCGCAGCCTGCAGCTCCAAACAGTTTTAAAATACCAGAGATCAATTTAAAAAATCACCACAAATAACAATAAAAAGCATAAAAGGAAGTAAGCCATATTCCAAACAACGCAGAAGCCAGAAAACAATGTAAAGCATCTCATAAAACAAATGCATGTTCTTCATATTAACAACACGTTCAGAACGTTTATTTGCCATTGGCATCAATATCAAACGACCAAAGCAATCGCTGTTAAATAAAGAAATGCAAGAAATGACCTCCGAGACAATTCAATGATTCGGGTGCGCTTAGCCTGAGAGTTGTCGGCGCAACCAAAAACTGCGAGGATTCCACACATGACGGGAGCTCCGTTGTCCACTCAGAAGCTTAAGTCTGCGGAAGGAGATGGAGAATCAAAGTTATGGCTGCGCAATTGCAGTGGCCAGCTTTATAGAAGCTTTCAATCGCCGCCGTTGATTCTGACCCCAGTTCCCACAAGATTCTCTTTCCAATTTACCGTAAATGTATTTTTTAATTTACTCTATGTCTAGGGTTTCGGCCGTTGATGGGAATTTTAAATAAATAGCTGGCACACAATCACGAGACTTTAACCACTCAAACTCCAATATTTTAAATAGAAATCCATTAAATGCCCATTTTATTTATCGTTTCTAATTCTATAAACAAAAAATAAAATAAAATTATCATTTTTAATAATATTAACTTTCATTTTTATAACTATTTATTATTTCTATTTTAAAGAATTATATACAAAATTTTATTTAATTTTTTTTTTTAATAATGGATTTGGTTTTGAGGGTTGGTCTCACTTTTTATTTGTTTGTTTTCCTTTTTTTTTGACAATATTCCTTGATTCTCTCTGATGCGAAGAGCTTTTTATTTTTTATTTTTATTTATTCACCTTTTTTTCGAGTTTCAGCTAATATCCTTGAAAACGTTATTATTATTATTATTATTATATTGGCATATAAAACGTTTTTTTACCGCGTGGAATAAAATTATTTTTTAAATGTACACAAATATAGTTGGTACAATATCTTTAAGATATGTCGTGCATATATACTCTTTAAAATCTTAATTCTAATTTTGAATAATATTTATTGTGACACTTTCCTTTAAATATTCCAAATTAATATTCAAACATACATAGTTTTTTATTATTAATGCAACAAAAAAATGTTTTTAAAACTTTTTTTTTTTTTTTTTNAATTAGACTAGTTAATAATAAACTTAAAGGTAAATATATATGTATGTATATGTATATGCACATATATGTACATATATGTGGTATGTATATATATTTATATATGTATGTATATGTATATGCACGTGTGGTATGTATATATATTCTAAAGTTGTTTCTAGATCTTGGAACAATTGAAAAAATGAAATTAGAAAAATAAAAAGTTGTTAAAGTCGTACACATACCAAATTTTAATTATTCTATATTTTTTCTGTGACATATATAGAATCATTTTAGATAAGTATAAAAAGTGGTTAAAATTGGATTTAACTTAGAGATTTACCTTTCCACCATTCCACCAGTGTCATTTTAATAATAAATATTTCTTAAAAATAAAATTGGAGGCTATCGAGATAAGTAACAAATGAATGAAAGAGATTTATTATATTAGTTAATTTAAGTTGGAGACGAACACTATATTCAACCTCATTTTTTTAATATATATATATATATATTTATTTATTTATTTAATAAATAAATAATTAAATGTTTTAAGGGGAAGAATATATTAAAATTAAGTGCTAAAATAGTATATTAAAAAAGAGAGATTATTCATTAAAATTTATTTAAAATGGATATTACTAAATTACAACGCACGTTTGTTTGTTTTTTTTCTTTTTTTCGGGACGGGAAAATATAATACTTTTCTTTATTTGGAGCCAAGGGGACTGCGGCTTCGTGAATAAGTGACTTGGAGAGACGGCGTCGTATCGGCTGCGTGAACGCCTTTTGGTTTACATATTGAAAATAAGGAACTGTCTCTGCTCGCAAGTCATCCAGGCATCCTCATCGGAGTTCTGAAGTTGGAAGAGAACTCCGAGAGGTTGCGGTGATGGCGTCTTTAGCTGCAAGGAAAAGGCCCAAAGATGCGGCCACTAGTGCCGATCAAATGAGCAGGAGAATTTTGCTTTACTCCATTTTGCTCGCTCTACAGTACGGAGCTCAACCACTGATCTCTAAGCGATTTACGAGGTACTCTATCATTTTTCTGTTCTTTCAATCTTTGTGTTTTTTTGAGTTAATATTAGCTGTAGTGAAGATTGCAGGACAAAAAATTATCTAGGTTTTGCACTTTCTCTCTCAATTTTAAGCATTTCCATAGTAACATTTCACATCTGGACTTGTTTTCATGAGACGATATTGCCTTTCATGTTCACTGATTGAATGTTGCGTAGTAATGCCACAACCTTCGATGCTCGGCCACTCGTTGTGTATAATGCCACAATTAAAAAGGCTATGATACCGTAATGCCACAACTTTCAATGCTCTGATACTACTTACTGTATCCAAATGCCACAACGAAAAAAGTTTTGATACCCAATTGTTGTAGCGGAATCCATAATTAAAAATGCTTTGATACCCAATTGTTGTAGTGGAAGCGGAAGCAAGATCGATTGCATTCACACACCCACAAACATAAATTAAACAAAGAGACACAAAGATTTACGTAGTTTGGAGAGAAGAAATTTCTCTACATCCACGAGTGGGAGGCAATCACTATAACCAAAGTGTTTACAAGTGTATCTCTCACACTCTCACACTATAAAGTCTCTAAACAAAGTTCTTCCCAATTGCCTCTAAGCAAATACAAAATGGCAATGTCTTTATATCTAACCCAAATGCCACTAGACAAATACAAAATGACAATGACTTCACACCTCAAAATAATGCTAGACAAGCCTTTATATAGTCATTGCAATACTAATTTTCATACATGAAACAAAATGGTTATGAACTAAACGAAAGTTAATAACCAAAATAAATGAGAATATAAAGCATCGAGGGTTATGAACTAAATGAGAGTTACGACAATACATCTTTATGACAATTTACAACATTGAAATTATCTTCGGATTTTTTTTGTCCAATGGCAACTCCTTTCTGGTATGTGCACGATGTTAACTCGTATGATTCTCCCTGCAGACGAGAAGTTATTGTGACTTCATCTGTCTTAACTTGTGAGATAGTAAAGGTATTACTGTATAGCATATATTTTCCATTTCTTTAATTTTATTATGGACTATTTTCTGGAGAAAGGTCTACTTTTTGCACTAATTCTCAAAGATTTTTGTTCTTTTTTTTTTTTTTTTGCAGGTCATATGTGCCCTAATTATCATGGCAAAAGAAGGTAGTTTAAAGAAAACTTTTAGTGAGTGGACTGTCGCTGGTGCATTGACTGCTTCAGGACTTCCTGCAATTATTTATGCATTACAAAATAGTCTGCTGCAGATAGCTTACAAGAATCTTGATTCTCTGACATTCTCAATGCTGAATCAAACAAAAATACTCTTCACTGCTGTATGTACTTATTTGTTGCTCAGGTATGTTCCAATGCTTCTTCTGTCTTTTCAAAATTATAATAGAACTCATGTTTCTATAGGCTTTCATTATCCTAGTTGAAGATTTATGTAATTATTCAATTGACATGATGAATTGCTGTGCTGTGCTATGATTTACTTCTTTGCTATCTATAACTTTTTTGTGTTGCAATTACAATGTGCAAATGGTTGTATATCTTTCCACTCTGTTCATTTATAGTCTGTCTCTATCATTCTTGTCGTAGAGAGGACCAAGACCTATACTTTGCTTCTTTAATTGACATGCACAAGCTCTGGCCATTTTTCCTTTTCCCCTGGGGTATCTAGAACAACAATATGCTCAACAGACTTGCAATGAAATGTGTAACAATCCAAGTCCACCGCTAACAAATGTTATCCATTTTATCTCGTTACGTATCGCCATCAGTCTCATGGTTTTAAAACGCGTCTACTAGGGTGAGATTCCACATCCTTATAAGAAATGTTTCATTTCCCTCTCCAACCAATTTGGGATCTCGCAATCCATCTCCCTTAGGAGCCCAGCGTCCTTCCTGGCACATCGCTCGGTGCTTGGCTCTATACCATTTGTAACAGCCCAACCCCACCACTAGCAAATATTGTCTGCTTTGGCCCACTACGTATCACCCGCCAGCCTCAAGATTTTAAAACGCGTCTACTAAGGAGAGGTTTCCACACCCTTATAATAAATTATTCATTCCCCTCCCCAACCGACGTGGGATCTCACAAAATGACAGTGGTCAATTATTTAGAATTGTTTCGATGGCAATGTGTACCGACATTTTCTGATCATCATCTGTGACTTAGGTAAATTGCATCTAGTGATGATTTGTACTAATTTCTGATTAAAGCTAAGATCTAAAACAATTTCGTACAACTTACATGGCGTGGTATGTGGATTTTATGAATAGGCAGAGGCAGTCCATTCAGCAAATTGGGGCTCTATTCTTGTTGATTGTTGCTGCCGTTCTTCTAAGTATAGGTGAAGGATCTAGTAAGGGTTCCAGAGATGATGGCAGTCCCGATCAAATTTTGTTTCATGGGATTATTCCTGTCTTGGCTGCTTCTGTACTCTCTGGTCTGGCTTCTGCATTGTGTCAATGGGCTTCACAGGTTTGTAGAGATTTTTTTAGTTTATTTAGATACCAACCTCCAAGAAACAATCTAGGAATTATGTGTTTGCTCCTTTCTGATGAACCGTTTTCCATTTACAGGTTAAGAAACACTCATCATACTTGATGACTGTAGAAATGTCTATAGTTGGAAGTCTGTTTCTATTTGCTAGTACATATAAATCTCCTGATGGAGAAGCCATCCGACATCATGGTTTTTTCTACGGTTGGACTCTTCTCACTATGGTAATTATATATCACTTGTCATACGAGGGTGTCTCTAAGTTGGAGACAATTCTTTCAGCAAAAAGTCCGATAACTCTCTTCCATGCCCTTTTCTTTTGGAAGGGAGGACATGAATTGCTTGCAGTAAATGTATTCTACTTTTTTGGTCATTTTGTTTCAGATTCCAGTCTTACTCAATGCTCTTGGTGGAATTCTTGTTGGTCTAGTCACAAGCAGGGCCGGTGGTGTTCGAAAGGCAAGTTTTATGTTTTTCGTTTTGACCCGTAAGATAAGATTGTTCTTGAACATAATCTTCAAGGATATCAACCATGAGCTTGCTCTAAATTCATGTTGCTCATGTCTTTTCACTCAAGATAATGTTAACCAGCAGCTTGAACATTTTTTTTCCTTCTTGGTCGAGGTATATTCTAGAATCAGTTGAGCTATGGTGCACATCGGTTGGAGAGGGAATCGAAACATTCTTTATAAGAGTGTAGAAACTTCTCCCTAGCATACGTGTTTTAAAACTGTGAGGTTGAACGGCGATACGTAATGGGCGGACAATATCTGCTAGCGGTGGGTTTGGGCTGTTACAAATGGTATCAGAGCCAGACATCGGACGGTGTGCTAGCGAGGATGCTAGGCCTCTAGGGGGGGATGGATTGCGAGATCTCACATCGGTTGGAGAGGGGAACAAAGCATTCCTTATAAGGGTGTGGAAACCTTTTCCTAGCAGACGCATTTTAAAACCGTGAAGCTGACAGCAATACATAAAAGCCCAAAGCGGTGGACTTGGACGGTTACTGGGAGCTTTAAACTTACATAACACTGCTACGAACAAAGAAAAGCCCCGTGTTTTTTTTTCTTACTTGGCACGGTGATATACTGCTCGTATAATTTTTACGTACACTCATCGTGGGAAATTATTTCGTTGTATGGTTGCAGGGTTTTGTCATAGTCTCAGCACTCATTGTGACGGCATTGCTGCAGTTCATATTTGAAGGGAAACCACCATCGGTTTATTGTATCGTGGCTCTTCCCCTCGTGGTCAGTAGTATTTCCATGTATCAAAAGTATCCCTACCGGGTTAAAGAGAAGGAACTATAGCCTGGGAGAGTTATTTACAGGAATAACTTGATGGAATTAAAGCTGCAGGAATAACTTTATTTTTATAGTTTAGCAATATGATTGATAATTGTAACTAATAAGGCCATTATATCTGGATTTTCAATTAGCTGAAATCATGATGTATATGAACACTTCATTCTTCAGCAGTGCGCATGAGGATTGGAGAAACATTGTTATTTTAATTTTTCTAACATATCTTACATTTTATACTATAAAGTAAAATATTCATGTAATTTGGAAACAAAAATGTAGAAATTATTATTATTTTTTTAAATGAGATAATAATATATCTTTATTTATTTATTTTATGAGGTTAAATTATAAATTTATTGGATTAATTTTATGGTTTTAAAAGTAATAATTTTATTGGTATATTTGATCGAAAGACGATAGTCCAAGCCTTACTCTTATAGATTTTCCCTTCTAGGCTTCCCCTCAAGGTTTTAGAAGAGCTCAAGTATGGCTCATTTCCCTCCTCAATCAATGTGGGATCTCATAAATATATTGTAACAGCTCTGCTATGGGCTTTTCCTCTTAGACTTCCCCTCAATGTTTTAAAATAGTATAAGTTTGGCTCGTTCCCCTCTTCAACCGATGTTGGGTCCGCAACCCATCTCCTTGGGGGCCAACATCGATGTGGGATCTCCCAACCCATCTCCTTGGAGGGCAACATCATCACCAGCATACCGCCCGATGTCTGGCTTCCACACCCTTATAATGAATGTTTTATCTCAAAATCCACCACCTTAGGATCCAATGTCATCGTTGTCACATGGTTTTCACAACCTTATAAAAAATGTTTCGTCTCACAATCCACCCCCTTAGAGTCCAGTGTCATCATTGGCACACTGCCCGTACCTGACTCTAATACCATTTGTAACAGTCCAAGTCTATCACTAGTCGATATTGTCCTTTTTAGACTTATCCTACCGAATTTTCTCTAAAAAAACTTTTCTTACTTACAGAGAATGCTCCTTAATGTTTCCATTGTAATTTAACCATTGTATGAATTTTTGGAGAAAAAGAAACGGAAAGGTTGTAGCGTTTGAGAATTGATTGGAGGGGGAAAGAAAGGCCGAAAGTGAAGGATGAAGGTGCGATCAAGTTTGGCGCGTCCACGCAGAGCAAGGCCCAAAGGAGGATAAAAGCGTAAGGTGGTTGAAGTTTTAAGCATTTGACTTCGGCGTCTTCGTCATCGTTGGCGGTTTCTCCTGCGTGCAGGTGCAGGTGGAGAGAAACGAACTTTTAAAAACCTCTGACCCATACCCCTTCCCCATTTTCCTTTTCCATCGATCTACCTATCTATCTATCTTCTCGCGCCACCTTCCCTTGAATCTTCTTCGCTACGCTCATATTCCCTTCATGGCCACGGTTTCTCCTCTCGCCAAGTACAAGCTCGTCTTCCTCGGCGATCAATCCGTTGGCAAAACTAGCATTATCACCCGCTTCATGTACGACAAGTTTGATACCACCTATCAGGTCCGTGTTCTCGTTGCCTTGCGTCTTCTGTTCTTCATATTTTAATCATTTCTTTTTCTCCAATATTTTCATTTGGAAGTCTTGATACCATACGACCTTCTTTTTTGGTGCGTCTCTGTTGTGTTGTGTATCTCAATCCAGATGGAAATTTCTTAGGATTCATGTGGATCTGAGTTATGTGGCGTTGTTTCGAATGCGTACTCAATGTTGTTTATGCATTCCATCCACTGATGACTTGCTTTTCTTACTGGTTATTAATCTTTTTGCAATCGATCAGATTTATCGATTGATTTAGATTACTTTTAAGATTCAGCCACATCCTTTCTTCGTCAATGGAGAAGTTCCATAATTTCTGTATAAAAAACGATACGTATAACAGGGGAAGAGGAGGGGAAATTACTTCTAAGAGGGTTGACTTTATGCACTATCAGATCATCTAGCGTTCGTTAAATTCAAGGGAAGGAGCGGAGCAAATGGTTCATGCTTTAATAAGAAAATGTATTTCAGGGCTAAGTAGATTGGAACTAGAATCTTTCAAACCATAATTATGCGTCGTCTGTACATTTCATCCATACTCTGCTCGTGGGCCTCCATTCTGCATGCTGACATAACTTATGATGCAGGCTACAATTGGAATCGACTTTTTGTCCAAAACAATGTACCTTGAAGACCGAACAATTCGGTTGCAGCTTTGGTATGCCTTGCTTATTTCTCTCCGGTCATGTAGTCAAGATTTTATTTCCTATCAGTCTTGGTTTCGGCATTCAGGCTCTTAAGTCAAAAATCTAGTTCTTTTCAATATGATGTAGATTTCAGATTCTTTGCCATCCAATATAAACATCCATTGAAATAGATCATAGAATTGTGCGAAACACTGATGGGACACCCTAAACATTATTTTTTTATGCCTGGTTTGGAGAAAGCTAAGCATAATTATAGAACACGACGTTTATTGCATTAAATTTCTAAGAGAAGGCTGATAGAACATGTCGATTTGACTTTACACATTCTTTGTCAATTTAAATATTCGAACTGACATCTATGTGTTGTTTGATATGCATTTAGTTTTCTCTAAAACTTTAATGCCTCTCATTCCACAGGGATACTGCTGGACAAGAAAGATTTAGGAGTCTTATTCCAAGTTATATAAGAGATTCCTCTGTCGCAGTAGTAGTCTATGATGTATCTAGTTAGTGCTCTCTCTCTGTTATTGTTGGTTTTGTGATGCATCATGGTTAGTTGTGGCTGATGTGATAATGGGTTTGGTGTGAAAACGTTATTATGCAGATAGACAATCATTCTTGAATACTACCAAGTGGATTGAGGAGGTACGAACAGAACGGGGCAGTGATGTGATAATTGTTCTTGTTGGGAACAAAACTGATCTTGTTGAGAAAAGGTGAGGAACATATTTTTAATAGGAACAAATTTGACATTGTCGAAAAAAAGTGTGGAATGAGCTGTTCCTTTTATTTATTATACATATCAGGATCAGTATAAACTTCTTTGAGGAGTTTGGAGATTGCATTAGGGACACCATTTCTGTTTATACTTTGAATGCAATGATGAGATGGGATTGAGCTGAAGTTGTTATTAACCTTTGATTGCATGTACTGAAGACCTAAGCTGACAATTCTTCAAATCCTAGGAAATTGTCTGAAAATCTTGAGCTTAGTTGCTAATTCATATTTGTAACTGATTTATAGGCTTTGTCAGTGTCTATTAAAACCCTTGTCCATTTTTCAGAAGTTCTCTAAATTCTGTTTGCTTGGTGACAAAATCAGGCAAGTTTCAATCGAAGAAGGTGATGCCAAATCTCGCGAGTTTGGAGTCATGTTCATAGAAACTAGTGCCAAAGCTGGCTTCAACATCAAGGTAACGTTATTCTTTGATTTCTAAAACGTAAAATGACAAAAGATTAAAAGTCCAAAGTCCACTTCGTACCTTTTTGTTCACGAGGCATGAAATTACGCATCTTCGCTAAATTTGCATTTGTTTCTCTTCTTTGATTGGTCTGTAGATGTAAGTTTGACTTACATTTTTATTGAAACAAATTTTGCAGCCTCTCTTCCGTAAGATTGCTGCAGCGCTGCCAGGGATGGAAACTCTGTCTTCTACAAGGCAGGAGGACATGGTTGACGTAAATTTGAAGCCTGCAGTGAATTCATCCCATACGGAACAGCAAGGAGGAGGTTGTGCGTGCTAGAGGATATGTAAGTTCAATACATAAGAAAAATGCTGCAGAAATGAAATAGTAAACGCAATCATTCACCGGTGAGTTAGTTCAACAAATTAACATCCGAAATTTTCTAACGATAAGATGTTTGTAATATTGTATGCCATTAGATTCTTTTTGCGTTCCCAAAGAACAAAATCATCATTTTGTTCTCCCAAATGCTGAGATTTTCATTTTGGATTTGTGATGCCCTTCTACAACTTGACCAACTATATCTAATTGCAGAGTACTTGAAACTGTTCCATTGTTTATAATTATATCAATATTCAGTGTTGTTCTTTCTTAGAAAATTCTCTTTGGCTTGGCTGTTCACGTTACTAGTGGTCAGCTCTTGTGGCCACAATCCATAGAACCACCCCCAACTATATAGTCCATATCAAATTTATGTACATTTTCCATACGAACCAATCCTATACTATTAGTAGTACTAAATGGTTGAAGTGGAATAATGATTATATCCAGAGTCTTGTAGAATTGAAGAATTGATGGGGTCTTATTCCATCAACAAGTTTTTGCAATATTTGCTACATGATCGTTCTTTATATTCATATTATTCCTTTTGCTAGAAAATTTAGTAGAAATCAGTTTTTTCTATGATATTACAAAAAGATGGATTCAAACTTCCATAGAACCAGGATTAGTTCAGCTGATAGTCCGTAATCAATTTGTTACGAACGATTTACTGAAAATGATCATGAATTTGGTTAGGTGTAGCTTGGAAATGAAGTATTGATTGGGAGCAAATCAATTAGGGTGGTTGAACAGGTAAAGTTGATGGGCATAGATGGTGTGCCGTCACAGAATCAAATTCACATGCTCCCAAGTGAGTTAGCTAAGCTTATGGACAAAAAAAAAAAAAAAAAAAACAANTTGGTAGAAGGCTTCGACCTTATTCATACGATCGAGACCTGAAATTTTATCATTTGTAACACTAGGTAGGTGGAATTAATTGGAGTGTGAGCTGCGTTTGCTTGAAAATGACATTTTTAATAATCGAATTTGAATTCCAATTCAGACAACCACCATCCCATCTCGACCTTCTTACAAGAATAATCCTTTACTTTCAAACAGGTGTCATTAAGACAACGAATTATCCACTCATAATTAACACCAAATTAAGCCAAACCTTTCATATTATAAAAAGATCAATCGCTTCCACTAGGGTATCTGTGGAGCATATGCTCATAACTGTTGAAAAGGGCGGACCAACACAGAAGCCACCAACGCTCGATGAAACTTAGGCGAGGTTTTCCTCTGCACAAGAAATGGCATCATCAGCACTCAGCAGCTATAAATTACTAGTGTCGCCATCTTCCTTCCTTTCATTTTCTTTATTTTTTATTCCCTTCTCTCGTCTTGTTCAACCTTCTCTTTCTCCGCTCCACTTCCTAAATCTCTCTTCATAAATTCCCAGCTCTTCTTCCTCATGTTCTTGAACCCATCGACGATCAGGTCCTTCTCGCTGTTGGTCAATCCCAATACCCACGTTTCGATCTCGCCAAACCCTCTGCAATGCACGGAAAGCACCCATCTTGGTTCACCCACTTGATCAAGTCCGACACCTCTGATTCAATCTTCCTCGGAGGGTTGTTTCTCGACGATAATCTCCCTCCCTCTTTCATTTCGCTTATCGCTTCTAAAAGCTCTTCTGGGTCGGCTACATTTTCTTCTTCTCACAGTCCGCTCAAGACTCTCAACCTCCAAATTTTGGGTCGCCGAGAAAGGGGGATTTCTAATGGAAGTGGGTGCCGATTTTTATCTGTGAGCCTGTCTGCAAATGGAAGTGGCGAGAATGAAGAATACACTCAGCATGCGGAAGGTTTTTTGGGACAAGATGGGAATAAAGGTTCGGTGCAGCATGAGGAGGAAGAAGAAGAGAGAGATCAGAAAGCTGTTTTGCGAGGATCTGGTGCTATGAATATGACCAAGCATCTGTGGGCCGGAGCTGTTGCTGCTATGGTTTCCAGGTTTCCTTCCAATCTCCCATTCTTCATTAATTTTCAACATTCAAATTCAATGATTTAATAGGATGTATCATTATTTTCCAGAATTGAATTAATGCTGGAAACCCAAAAACCTTGATTAGATCGTCTTTCTATTCATCTTCATATGGAAAAGGGCTTCTTCATTCATGGCATGTCTATGAATATGAATGCACGACACTCTGCCCTGCATAAAAAATGTTGTCTGGTTTTAACATCATTAGATTTGGTCACCCGACATGTTTATTCATGATGAATTTGATCTATGATAGATCTTTCGTTGCCCCTCTTGAGAGATTGAAGCTGGAGTACATAGTTCGTGGTGAGCAGAAAAAACTTACTGACCTGATCAAGACCATAGCAGCTTCTCAAGGTCTGAAAGGTTTTTGGAAAGGAAATTTTGTCAACATTCTTCGCACTGCTCCTTTTAAGGCTATCAATTTCTATGCTTATGATACATACAGAAATCAGTTGTTGAGGTGGTCTAGAAATGAAGAAACTACTAATTTTGAGCGGTTTCTCGCCGGTGCTGCCGCCGGAATTACTGCAACTATACTTTGCATTCCTATGGACACCGTAAGTCTCAATTAGCAATTTCTTTTATAGATGAAGAAGCATTTTGACCTTTAGTTCTCCAATCTGCTGATTGTTATATTTCTTAGATTGAAGTTTCTGCATCTTCATACAGAGTTTTTTGAGTTGTGCTCTTGTTTGCATGCCTATCGTTTTGATAGTTTCATGTTGTTCTGGTATCAAATTGTTAGCTATCTATACTGATATTGACACCAAGGGACAGTTATGAGTATTTAAACTACACAATTCAGATTGTTAGCCAATTTGGGAGGGCTATCTATTCTCACCCTTTCACTACGTCAATCACATGAATCGCAATACACCCGAAAGCTGAAAGAAAAATCTTACGTTCTATTTACGGTGCATACAACCACCCCGCCGCCTGTGGTGGTTGTATTTCCTTTTTATTGTATACTTTAATCATTGGAGACCTAAGTTCTTTGTGTCCTTTGTTCTTGCAGATCCGGACTAAGATGGTGGCACCAGGTGGGGAAGCCTTGGGTGGTGTTATTGGAGCCTTTCGTCATATGATCCAAACTGAAGGCTTCTTTTCTCTTTACAAGGGCATAGTACCCTCAATTATAAGCATGGCACCATCAGGTGCTGTGTTTTATGGTGTTTATGATATATTAAAATCAGCTTATCTTCATTCACCAGAAGGAAGGAAAAGAATCCAAAATATGAAAGTAGGTGATCAGAAGTTGAATGCTTTTGAACAATTGGAATTAGGTACGATTAGAACGTTACTGTACGGTGCCATAGCAGGGGCATGTGCTGAAGCTGCTACATATCCGTTTGAAGTTGTGAGGAGGCAGCTCCAAATGCAAGTTAGGGAAACAAAGCTGAGTGCTGTTGCAACTTGTGTCAAGATTGTTAATCAAGGGGGTGTCCCTGCTCTTTATGCAGGCTTAATTCCTAGCTTATTACAGGTGCACCACTGATCTCTCACTAACTACTTCTTTTGTTCATCAAGATATGTTTGTGCAATAGATGCATTGATAGCCTGGTAGATTATATATGAATATGGTATCTCGAGAACATACGTTTCAAAGTATTAAACAAAAACTTGTGAAATGAGTATTTGCATCTAACTTTCAATAGCATGATGGCCGAATTGACCATGTCGAGTCTGTTGACTATTACAATATGTACATTAGATTCATGAAGAGGATATGAGATACCCACCCCTCCCTTCGTTTGCACTAGTTTAAGATATTGGTATCTGAGGGCATCCAGTTTGTCCATTTAGGACCTTCGTTATATCAATTGATGAACGAGCTCAAACGGGTTTATTTGATTCAGCGTAATTAAGGCTAATCTTTGATAATTACAGGACTCCTAGCTTCTATGTGTGCTTCTATGGAATCCTTGTATCTATGGAAATGCAAATAAAGCCCGCAACAACCAACCTTCCATAAGTATGATGGCTTTCGGCTTTTTCTTTGAGACAAAACTTTTAACCTTTATGTTTCTGGTTTAAGAATAAAGTTTCCTTAGGATAGAATTTGGCTTACAAACATTCCCCTATTGTGAACCACTGGGAATTGGTCTAGTGATCAACATAGCTAATGCAAAGAGCTTAGAAGGAATGAGTACAAGTCACGGTGACTAACATCACGGGATTTATAATAGCTGCAAGTTTTCTTAGCAACCAAATGTAGTAAGAACAACCAAGTGTCGCGACACAAACTGGCATGAAAACTCATCACATTCCTCCGGTTGCCATCTCTTGTCGATTCGCTTAGCATGTCGAGTTGTTGATTTGCATAATCATCTGTTTATGGCTTTAAGCTCCTCATAATCTAATGTTTTCCCTTAATTTAGGTCTTACCATCAGCAGCAATAAGCTATCTTGTGTACGAGTTCATGAAGATCGTCCTGAAAGTAGAATCATCGTGAAGATTAGAGCATGCATCGCTACCGTTGACTGCTTTAGCTTTCAGGCCAAGGTTCTGGAAGAAGAGCTATGATCATTTCAGTGCCCTTGTTGACATTGTTTCTGGGCAACGTTTCTATGGCTATCAAAATAGCATTTTAAATTTGTTTTTCTTTCCAGTTTGGGGTGACAGTGAGGCACAGATCATATTTTTCAACACAGTGCCCAGAGCTCCAAGTTCGAATGGATCGATATAAAATGTTAAGGATAGATAACTTATATCTGATCGTATGATCTTAATCTTTTTTTCTTTTTTTTAGAATGATTTTTATATTTTCGTCTTATGTTTAACAATGTTTCTCTAAATAAATAAGTATTTAACTTTAATTAAGTACCAACGGAAAGCATATAATATTTAATATTTATAAGGGGCGGTTCATTATTCATTTTATTAACCCGCTGCCCGCTGCTCGCTGCCCGCTGCCCGCTCTATATTTTAAATATAAATATTACAACTTGTTTATTTGTTTTTTTAATTTCTTACTTCTTAGGAATAAGTGCATTGAATCTTTTTATTTTTTACTCTTTATTTTTTTTTTTCTTTATGTTTTGGGCACGTCAACGAGGTTGGGAATATAATTTAAATAAGAAAAAAAAAGTCGTGTATTTTCTTATTAATAATTTCCCTTATACTTTATTGATTAATTAATTCTCATCTTTTATAAATTATGTTTTTTTTTTTTAAATAGTTATTAAATGTAAAGAAAGTTTCAAATATATTTTTTATTAATTAAAAAAATGAATATCTAACCCGTCTGTGTTGGTCCAAAGTTCGGACACCCAAAACGGCGTCATTTTGAAGGCAGTTCCTACTTCCTTTTGGCGCTGAGAGAGTCCAACATTTAAGTCAAATGCCGCTACGATCCAATTGAAGTCATCTCCTCCTCGCGTAATCTCCACCGCCATGAATCCTCCCACCTTCCCTATGGAATTTTCCGGCGATCCACTTTCGACGAATCTCACCGGAAGTGATGACCCGCGGATTCCGTTGCAGAACCTCTCGACGATCTCTTCCAGAATGGATGCCGTCCAAATCTTCCTATCCGAGAACATCGACAGAGAAATTCGCATCAGCAATCAACAGATGGATGCGGTTTCGTCTGAAATCGCCTCCGCAATCCAACAGATCGTCGTCAACGGCGCTGCTCTTCTAGCCTTGGCGCAAGTGAAAACCTCGAATACGCCGGGTTTGAAAGCCTCGACGAGTCGTACTCATTCGATTCCGGTTACAGAGAAATCAATGGCGGAGCTGAAGGTCGAGGGTGTAGATGAGATTACGAGAATCGAATCGGAGGAATTTGAGATGGATTGTGAAATAGTGGAGATGGACGCGATGGAACTGCTAGCGGAGCACATCCATTTCTGTGAAATCTGCGGGAAAGGGTTCAAGCGGGATGCGAATTTGCGGATGCACATGCGGGCCCATGGGAATCAATTCAAGACCCCTGAGGCGTTGGCCAAGCCGTTAGATGGTGTTGTCGTGGACCACAAGGCGAAGCGCACGCGGTTTTCGTGCCCTTACGATGGCTGTGTAAGGAACAAAACGCACAACAAGTTTAGGCCGTTGAAATCGTTGATTTGCGTCAAGAATCACTTCAAGCGGAGCCACTGCCCCAAGATGTTCTGCTGCAATCGCTGCAACAAGAAGAGTTTCTCTGTAATGGCCGACTTGAAGAGCCACTTGAAGCACTGCGGGGAGTCGAAGTGGCGGTGTTCGTGTGGAACGACCTTTTCCCGTAAGGACAAGTTGTTCGGTCATATGGCGCTGTTCGAAGGCCACATGCCGGCGGTGGCGGACGACGACGGGAAAGGGAAAGCCACGGCGGCGGAGGCGGCGGCGACGCCGGAAATGGATGAAGATGGGGACAGTAATCGGATTTCGAAGGACGTTAATTTCCCAGACGCCTGGAATAGTCCAGATGATGGATCTTTCGAATCGTTTCTTGATGGGTTTGGTTCGATTGAGAATCACTGTTTGCAGGAGGTGCTGGGATTCCCTCATGGTTTCGATTCGGAATCGGAATGGAAATTTTGTTCTGATTAGAGATCTGTCCATACGAAATTCTTTGTTTAGATTTGGAACTCTCATCGGTCTGCATTTGATTCATTTTCTTTTAGTTCTTGACTCTGATTATTAGATTTGTCTACATTGAAACTTGAATTTTGAAATCATTACTCTGTGTCAACCTAGAACTTCTTGAATCAAGAGATAATAAATTGGAAATTAATGGAAAAGCACAAATGATTTTATTAATGTTAATTTGATATAATTTTTTTTCAAATTTCAAGTATAAAAGTTCGAATGAATAAATAAAAATGAAAAACATTGTTTAATTATTGCAATATTTTATTCACTTACTGCATTTTAATTGATTAAAAACATTATAATTTCAAATATAAGTATATCTATGAAATTTAAATCTTTTATATATGAATCAATATTTGAACTCCGTCAATAATATGTCAAAAAAAAGTTGTTGACTCTTCAAATATTGAAGAGTCAAGTTCCTCATTTAAAATGTGTGGAATATTGATTATATATAATGTAAAATATTAAAATAATTTAGTGCAAAAAAGACAAATATATAAGCAGACTATTTAGTGCGTAAATGAATTTGGAAAAGGGGAAAAGAGAAGGAATTATCGAGCACTTTGGGTTTGTCCCACATCGGCAGATCCCAAAAGAAGAGAAGTACCACCGGCTATAAAACAAAATCAACGGGCTACGTTACAACATACTTACCTGGACGGGGCTTTTGGGTGATCATCAAGGCCCATAGCCTAGGTTGGTGACCTCCATTGCACTGAGGAGGGGTGCCCGCCTAAGGTCTGTCCAACGTGGCAGAGCCTACGTCATAATTTGTGGTAGTGGGGGCCTGCGTTCGCGCGGCCCCTACCCATAACAGTTTAAATATTAAACATTCATTTATAAGGGCTTTTTTGTTTTCATAAAAATTTATATCAAATTCTATATCCGTTCTTTTTGCCTTATCTAGTTAGATATTTTAAGTGTTGAATATTCATACATACAGAATAACAGCTTACTCCTTAGGCAACTCGTGGCCTTTCATGCTCTTCTCATAGCCAACCGTGCATTTTCCACGCAATTGCATCAACATTCATTTCTAAGGATTGTTTTCTTTAGAATTCATTTTTTTTTCAATGGCGACAACATCTACAACTTCTAGGTCGGAGGCGTCCACCATGGCCACTGTTCTAGAAGGTATAGTCCACCATGACCACTGTTCTAGAAGGTATAGTCCACCATGACCACTGTTCTAGAAGGTATAGTCCACCATGACCACGGTCATGTTCTAGAAGGTATAAGCTGCTCTCCACTTATAAGCTCTATTATAGCCTCCACCATGACCACTGTTCTAGAAGGTATAGTCCACCATGACCACTGTTCTAGAAGGTATAGTCCACCATGACCACGGTCATGTTCTAGAAGGTATAAGCTGCTCTCCACTTATAAGCTCTATTATAGCCTCCACCATGACCACTGTTCTAGAAGGTATAGTCCACCATGACCACTGTTCTAGAAGGTATAGTCCACCATGACCACGGTCATGTTCTAGAAGGTATAAGCTGCTCTCCACTTATAAGCTCTATTATATATAATTTCATGCTGCTCTCCACTTATAAGCTCTAGATCAACTTATAAGCTCTAGATCAACTTATAATTTACTTGTATAATTTCAATCAACTAAAGTTACTTGTATAAGACCGCTGTTCGTATAAGCTGATCTCCACTTATAAGCTCTATTATATATAATTTCATGATCAACTTATAGTTTACTTATATAATTTCAATCAACTTATAATTTACTATAATCAACTTATAATTTACTTATCCACTTATCCACTTATCTAACTTGGGATGATAATTTCATCATCAACTATCATCTTCTCAACAGATCATTAGCTAACTTGCTCCCAACAAATAGATGATTAGCTAGTCATTAGCTAACTTGCTCCCAACAGATCATTAGCTAACTTTAACTTGCTCCCAACAAATAGATGATTAGCTAGTCATTAGCTAACTTGCTCCCAACAGATCATTAGCTAACTTTAACTTGCTCCCAACCGATCATTAGCTAATTTGCACCCAACAGATCATTAACATATCATTAGCTAACTTGCTCCCAACCGATCATTAGCTAACTTGTGACTCCCTCCCAACAATCCTCAACAAACTAACAATTCTCAACAAACTATGGCATGAAGTGGATGAGTAGCCAAATTCTTACGACGTATGGGTAGCCAACAACAAACTAACAATCCTCAATAAACTATGGCATGAACTAACAATCCTCAATCATATGGGTAGCCAACAACAAACTAACAATCCTCAATAAACTATGGCATGAACTAACAATCCTCAACAAACTATGGCATGAACAGTGTATGAGTAGCCAAATTCTTACTTATAATTTCATGATCATTAGCTAACTTGCTGACTTTCTCCCAACAATCCTCAACAAACTATGGCATGAACGTGTATAGGTAGCCAACGTTCATGTGGTTGGTTCTTTGGTCACACAGAAAGCACATATATCTTTTGTTCAATGAAATTACTGTTAAGACGTGGTTGATTGGACTGTCCTTATGGTTGGGTACGTCCAGAATAGTTAGAGCGAGAAGGGTTTGAAATGTGTCTGTGATGCATAGTAACGGAGGGACTCCAAATTATAGAACATTAGGAAACGGGTTTCAAGCTTGTGTTGATCTGAATGCTTTAGTAGAGGGCAGAAGCTTACACGGCTTGGACTGGAATTATTGGTCGGTCTGTTCACTCACTACTATGCGATTAAAATCTCAATAATCGAAAGCGTATCAATAGCAACTCATCTTGCTGCCTAAGATATAGGGGAAAGAACCCATCAGTACATTAAGGAAAATGGATTTGAGACTTAGTTGGGCACCTGAGAAGGTAAATCAGTCCAGCTCCTCTTGGTATCAACTATAACCTTAACCATCGACCGACAGACATTGTCTGAACAACAGCATCTTATGATGTCTCTTCTGATAGTGCATTCAAAATGTATACATACACCTGTACATTGTGGAAATGCCAAACCAATTTCAGCAGCAAAAAACTTCCCGGAAGCTCCTTGGTTATCAGCAATTCAACGCTGAGAGTGATTGTCTATCTTGCAGTGGCAACGTTTTGTAGAAGAGAGTCTAAGTCCTTCAATCTGCATTTATGGTGTCAAAAGTTAAACTTAAAATAATGACAAGGGATTAATAGAGAGACTAATGTAGCTTACATACCGTATATCACTCAAGTCTGGATAGGTTGCTATCGCTTCTTTAAAATCCTAATTTCAACAAATCAAATAGCGTATAACCATCAGGGATATACTTGGCTAAGTTGAGGGAAAACATGTTGCCTTTTATCTATTAGTGAGTCCGGGAACATAACACATAAACTACGGAGCACATTCTGACCTGGTCAGCTGTGGAAGCTGTGTAGGTTATGACACATTGCATTCCTGCTTTTGTTGCGGCCTAAAAATGCAAATGAAGTTTTGACGTGAGTTATATTTGTATAAATTATGGTTTTAATCCACCAAGTTCTCAATTTATAAAATGATAGCTAAAGAACAAATGATATACCTGCAAGCCAATGACACTGTCCTCAACCACCAGGCAATCCTTTTCTGACACTCCTAACTTCTGCAATGCATATGTCACAATTAAAATAACAATGCATGCCCTCTTCATGTCAAGGAGGAAGGTTTCAAAGTCAAGAACTAAGTATAAGTTACTTTTGAAGCTACTATGTAAATGGATGGATCAGGCTTCTTTTCCTTCACATCGTCACCTATAAAAAACAAAGGAAACCTACAAATCAATTGAGCAGCAGGACCAACTGAACTGAAACAAAGGGATATTATCATTGATATATTTAAGGAAACCTAACAGTTATTAGACAGGACAAAGGAAACCGTTTGAAGTTCACCCACTACATGGGTAGACATTCAATTATCCTACAGCAAAGGCTCTGAGGTATTCCTTCAAGCTTATCACCCTCACCGTGCATTCAATTTCTTCCTTATAGTTGAATAGGCATATAAGCAATAATTTACAATCGTCATACATACCACAAGAAAGTATTACATACGAAAAACAGTAATCTTACCAGCAAGGAAGCAATCAAGATTTTGAAACCGATCCTAAAATCAGAGAAGCACATTAAATCATTACCTTGATAAGAGGAAATTCGATTCTAAATTTATTGAAACCAAGTCTAAAGGCTTACAATCCCGATAAGGTTTTCAAGGCAAAGAATAACTGAACTTTTGGTAGCTGCAGAGCATACGGCAAGTTTCCTGCCCTACAAAACAATATAATATCTCAAGAAACTTGAAGAAAATGAACAGAGAAATGCACCCAACACACTGGCATGTGCTTTGGAAGAGGAACACGGATCAAACGACCGCAGATGACATCCGGTAAAAAACAGTAGTTGGTAATGTAAGATGATACCCCTCCAAATGGGTTAAGATAGTTCAAAATTTGAAACCTTATCCAAATAAAAAGCATCAAGATTGCTAACTTATATTACTTACAGCAGATTTTGCCTCATCCATCAGACTTAGAACTCCAGGCCTGGGCTTCACCTGATAGAGTGGAAACAATCTGAGTTACAAGCCACTCAAGCAACACAATTTATAAAAGTTGCACAAACGAGATCAATGAAGCCTAACTATTTCCTTACAGTTCCAGACTTGATTATTTCTTTGTACCTTTCTGTTTTCCAATCCTACAAGATCAAAGAAAGCGCTTTAATAGAATCTCAGTAAGTCAGAGCACAAAGTGTATCACGAACTTGCTTATTAGCACAAAATATATGGATCACAACTTTAGAATCAATAGATCAGTTAAAACAAATAAGCCTATGCAAAAACTAATCCTTTCCTATGAATGCAAAAGGACTCGTCAACAGTACATATGTAGTATACTAATGCAACATAGAGAGAATCAAACACAAGACATCCAATTTATACACTATAAACTGACACAAAATATGAAAGCGCTCATAGCCCAAAGGAAGATAACATGAGCATCACATTGCTATAACAATATCGATGCAAGTAAGGAAATTAAATGGATATGCCTGAAGAACGTCAATCAACTTTGCTCGCTCCTCATCATCTTCCGGAGCCTTCTCGAGAATCGTTGAAGATGGCCATCCAAACTCCTTGAAGTACCTAACAGACGCAAAAACCGCCTTGAACACGCGCATTACCATATTACCAAGAATGACAGTAAAATTGATTAAAAGAGAACAATACCATCGCATTTTCGGTTTACCGCCTCCAATGCGGTTCTGGAGCTCGTCATAGAACTCGATGCTCCAATTGAGAGGCTGCGACGCCGAATTAGGGCAACGGACGTCAAAATGAGCAAACGCATCGTTATATGCTTGTCGGTGCAAGTGCTCGGATTCAAGGATCACGCCGTCGCAGTCGAATATTAGAGCTTGTAAAGAAGCTGAGACTGAAAGGGAGAAAGGTTTGTGAGTAGTGGATTTTCTGGAGGTACGGAAGCGGATGGCTGTGGGAGGAAGAGATCGATGGAAAGAAGGCGAAACCAGATCGGAAGAAGAGAGTATGAGATTGGGACGAACGAGCATCGTAGAAATGCTCGCCATGGCTCTGAGATGGAGAACGAGAGCAGCTTCGAGTTTCTGTGGCGCGGAATGCTCCCGGCAACTCAACGGATTTTGCAACCGTTATATACTGCAATTATGACCCTCTCTCAATGTCTTATACATTATCACTACAGACAGATTAATATGAGTGATCAACCGTTACTCTCACAAATATCCATAAACTTATTTAATTATAATCATTAAATTATTATTATTTCAACATTTTTAGACATGTGGGTCTAATTTTACTAGGTGACTTAGCTTTATGTCTCAAGTATTACATTAGAGTGACACATTCCTAAGTCCAAATAAGCTAATAAATGAGTAATATAATGATTTTTCTACTAAGCCCGTCACTAACACATATTTGCTGTTTCGGTCTGTTACGTATCGTCTTTAGCCTCACAGTTTTAAAACGTCTTGAAGAAGTTTCCACAAGTTAATAAGAAATATTTTGGTTCCTCCTCACCCAGAGCGGAGATCTCTCAGTTAAGTTTAAAATTTTTAAAAAATTGAAAACTAAATTGATAATTGACTTTGAAAAATGGAGACCATTTAAAAAGGTGTTTTCTAGGAAAACTTTACAAACAAAATGACATGAAACCGGTTAAAAACTCCACCCTAATCCAATGCAAATCGAATGCACTAGTAGATTTGATTTGTGTCCAAGCTAGAGTTTGAGAATTTGATAACTTTCATTGTAGACATTGTCAATAGACTTTTCTCTTGGTATACCTTATCTAGTAAAACACAAAACTAAAGTAGTCGTCTTTCTCTATAGTTGACATATGAACATGCCGGATATTAAATTAAAACAAAGAGATATTAATTCAATATATTAAAAAAATTAAAAAATATATATATATATAATTTTTTCCTTCTTAGAATGTTTTTTTTTTTTATTTAAAAATTTATGTTTGAAAATATAATAAAGGTATAATTTAGTTGAAGAAAGAAGAACGAAAAGTTGAAGACAAAATGTTGTGGTTTAGTCGCATCATATAATTCAAGGCCTTGGGAGTCCAATAAGATGGGATGGCAGCAGAAAAGAAGAGAGGCAAAAAATGATCTAAAAGAGTTTGAAAAATGCAGCATCTGGTTTCATCTGTGGCTGAGGCTTGCTCTGTCAGTGCTTTACGTATATCCCAAGAAGATAAGAAAAGGCAAAGCAATGCCCCATACTCCAAAATAAATTTACCCAAAAGAAACAACGAAGAAACAAAGGAGTTTAGAAGTTTTTCCTCAAAAGAAAGAACAAGAAATGAAAAAAATGGAACCAAGTAAGAACTAGAACAACTTAGGGGTTAAGGGTAGAAGGTTTATGTACAATAAATGCAGAAACAAAACGGCCTGCTTTCACTCTGAACAAAGAATTCCATCCTTATAATGAAAAAAAGAAACAATTCAATGTCATTTACATAAACCAGAAGAATGGGAGACCAACCCTGTGTTTTGGACGTGCAAATATGGCTCAAGGATTGAAGAAGTGGTTCCCACAGCGGCATTTCCAACCCAATGGCTTGTAAAATGAGTATCTGTTCCCTTGTGAGGATGAGTCAAAGAATCCCAATGGCAAGGCCGAGGGTGAATGCGAATCCATCCGAGGCATACTAGGAACTTGCACCGCCATGCATGGATGACACTCGTTGCACTTGTTGTGGCAGCTTGGTGGGGTGGATCCAAGCCTGGTTTTGTCTTCGAAAAATATACCCTGATGAAATCAGCAAGCAACCAAAACAACGAAGCTCAGAAATATAAAGTCACGAGCAATATGAAAAAATTCATGGAGGAGAGAAAGAAGGCACACCCTGGAAGGGGAAGAGGCGGAGAGAAAAAGAAGAAGATGAAGAAGCACAATAAGTAATGAGGTGGCCCAAACAGTAGGCAAATTCATGGTAGTCATCAAGTCATTGATACCCAAAACTCATGGATCCATTGCAGCAAAGGAGTAAAAATCATATGCAATAAAGACCCAGTTGCCAGATTTTTCTGTTACTTTGATCCACTTCCACCCAACACACCACACCACACCACACCACTCCACAAGTAACTAAGAGAGAGAGAGAGAGAGAGAGTGATGAACATTTAATAGAGGCAAGTGCAAAGGAGAGAGAGTTAGCATAAATTTGGGTAGGAAAGGGTGGGTGAGTCATAAGTTATCCGACAAGAACAAGAGAAGAGAGAAAGCAGAGAAGTTCTGAGTAAGAGGACAGAGTGTAGCAGACAATGAAAGGAACAATACAGCAGTATCCACATCACATCCAAAGGACGCCCTATTCTTCCACTATGCAACATTAGGCTGTCCATCACCTAGCCTGGCTGCTGCAAAGGGACCGCATTTACTCCCCTACTCTCCACTTTGCATTTGTTTCACTCTTCTTCAATCTTCACTGCCCATTGATTTTACATTTCAACGCTGCGCTGATGGCCATGCAGCGACTACCTCATCTCATCTTGCAACTAAGCAAGCAATAATAGCTGATGGATTGGACCATTGAGATTTCGCATTTGACTGTGGACCAAATTTATTTGTTATTTTTGTTCATAAAACCCTTCTCCCCATCTACGAATGTACCAATGTTTAAGAATATCGAGCACAGATTTGAATCACTAAACTCCAAACTAGCATTTACTCAATTGCTCTTCCTTAAATGCCTCATTGCACCAAAGTTGCTCATAAAGGATATGTAGTTATCTCCCGGCTATAACTTCATGAGGCATTTGAAAATATTTATGTCTCCGCTAAAAGAATCAAATTTAGCCTAAACCAACCTACAAAATCCAAGAAAAGGAAAAAGAAAACCTAGTACTACAACCCACTAACATCCAACTGGGCAAAATATTATCAAATTCTATAGATCTGTAGCCACCTAATTGATCCAAAATGAATCAAAAAGTGTCATGTTAAAACATCCTAGCCATCCTAAATATAATATAATGATGTATAATAATAATTAAAAAAATACGTCGTGTTTGCTCGTTAAAGGTGAAAAGAAATCCACCACTAACAGATATTGTTCGTTTTTATCAATTACGTATCGTCGTCAACTTCACGGTTTTAAAACGCATCTATTAGAGAGAGGTTGGGATCTAACAACCGATGTGAGATCTAACAATCCACCCTCTTGAGAGCCAAGCATCCTCACTAGCACACTAACCAGTGTTTGATTTTGATACATTTCTCAATTTGTGTGTGTATCCTTGCCTAAGGGTCATGTTAATCTTCTCTGTATCGTATCAATTTGATCGGATGTCCCCAGCCACATTCCTCGACCATCTCACCAGATGTGCTGATTTATTTTTACAGGGCAATTAGTCAACTAAATTATCAACCATGCATCAGACCATTCCAAAACATTACAAAACTCCAAGAAACAGAGTCTGAGACGCAGTGAGCAAACTCAACTCCAGAACCCCTCGTCTGATTCTGAAGGCCAAAGAAGAAGAAAACACAGGAGGAGTACTTTTAGCTTTTCAACTTCGTAAGATTCTTTCACGAAGTGGGAAAGAAATCGAGGGAAGAGAACCCATGCCGAAATGAATTTTGGCTCTTTACTCTGAAACCCTTCCTCTCATGGAGAATGTATAATTTCTTTAAAAATCATGAAGCAAACTTGATTTGGATATCGGAATCTCGAACGCTGTTCATAGTGGCACGAACAGGTGCTTAAAACGAGGTTTGTCCCTTTCTCGAGTTTGTAACTAATAATGTATTGAAAATTCTAAGATTAATAATTGCATTCCTTCCATTTTTTCTATTTTTTTAGAGGTATAATCTTGATTTTCCTGATGATAGTAGATGTGGGGATCTAGCATCCGCCTATAAGTAGCAAAACTAGAATCAACGTGGTGTTTGTCAAAACACCATCAATAAGTCAAGCGAGTGATGAAGGTATATAGCCATTGAGTTTTTGAGTTGCCCTGACAAAGAAATAAATTGTAAGCGATGGAGGTTTAGATACTTAGGCCAAGTTGAGGAGGTCAAGATATGATAAGCAAACAACGATTGGTAAGTTGAGCTAAGCAGCTAACAAGAGACCAGAGTGTGTCTCCATCTACAGGGCTCATAGATTTCATGAACTAGACATGACTAAGCAAAGACATATTTGTATAATCTAACTAAATGAACTCAGGCCAAGCCAAAAGTAGCAGAAGACATTATCTGATAAATTCATTGATCTAGAATTATGGTTATAAACAAATTGAGTTTTGCCGATACAATGCTAAGGATAACTCAACGAAAGGTCGATGGATTAGAACTCGTAAGGTTCTCAAGTTGAAGAGATGTTCATAATAAAAATATTATGTCCATCATTGAGGCATAAAATCGAGTAAGTCAGTCGCTCCTACTCTCAAGAAGGCATAAGGTATACTCATATGTCCAGATGAGATTTTACCTAATGACATATGTTGTGGGGGTATTTCCTTGTTTGTTCTTCTCCATGTTTTTTTAATACTATTTTTCCCTGCCAACTATTACATCCTCGCACATATTATTTTTGCAAAAGACCCAAAATAAATACCTTTTTGCATTAGCTTTTTAAGATCTAATCAACATAAACATGATTACTTCTTACTGATTTATTTTGAGATTCAACGGTAAATCAGTCAGCACCCAGCCGAAAAATGGAAACTTTGACTGCATTTGCACTCTCTTAACCTACCTAATCAGTCTCTTTTTCCCACAAATCAACGAAAATACAAAAAGATGCATGGATAAAAAGTGTACCTGAGACTGCTTACTTCCGGTGTCATAGAGTTGTTAAGTCCTCGGTAAGAGTCACAATGTACTTTCCAGACTATTGATCAGACCATTATAAGACTGCATCCTTTTGAACAGAACAGAACCCACCAAAGTCCAAACCCTATGCTATTTCTGGCAATATTACGATTTTAATGATCTTGCTTTTCTTTTATCGTGTTTCACTGCTTTTAAACTCTCTAGGCTAAAGGGAAAGCAATAAACCGAACCTGACGAACTTGGCATGCCTCTGTCTGAGCACCAGCTTCCCTTCCGCAGCCACCAAATTGTATGGTTTCGATAGGGTAAGTGCTGCATGTCATATCTTCCATGACATGAAAAAAGCAACTTGCAGGTTCCCAGCCTGCCGTCTCTCCATTTGAATTGTTGTCCTCGTTGCCCGTGTAAAACTTCCCTGGACTTGACTAAGCAGAACCTCAGCTACAACTGAACCTGTTGACTTGTTCTTATTCAGAAAAGATTAGAGAGGATAAAGTTGAATGAAGTACTGCACATAAAAGAAGACTGAACTCAAAAGACCGCAGTTATCTAGGAAGAATAGTGCTCGCTCAGGCTGCTACTCTGCAGTTACTGTAGCCCTGCAGATGACATGGACGAGAATGAGAAATTAAAATTATAGCGGTTGCGCAGAATGGATCCTACCGGTTCAATTTCATATGCAAACGGCTTTAGAAGATGGAAGTTGATGTGAACCACCATAACACAACGAAAAATCAAAATAACAATGGCTAAGCAGAATGTTTATCCCATTAACACAGTCACAAAAATTACATTTCCCTGATTACACTTCCCCCAACCGCTTCACACTTTCTCTCTGGGTGCAATTTTCCAGTTCCCATTAACTCTCACATTATGGAATCCCGATATCTTTTCTGGCAAAAAAATATCATGTGATAAATGCTGGAGTTTAAACTGCCACCAACATTACAGTCCTTAATCCTATTCTGTCATTATGCAAAAACTACCATTCCAATTTGTATGAAAAGAATCCTAAGCCATCTCCATTCTCTTCTTCAAAGAGCTCAAACGTCTAGGACTTCCTTTTGATTTATGCGTTCGTCGATCAGATCGTGCCTTCCAAAAGGACTTTGTTCTCCACTACGCTCTTGTCTGCTTTCCCATATCTTTCCCGACTTCCCTATTGCTAGAATCAACTCAAGTTGCTTTTGTTGTTGTTCCTACAATCCCAACTCAAACAATAAATCCAAATCAGATTAGATGTCAAACACTCCTAGAATATGCAATAATCAAACAACAAACCTATTTCATAACCATTTGAATTTTTACTATGATGAGAAAACAAGCTCAATTTTGAAAAGCCAAAAACCAAATAGTTATCCATTATTCTATCTTTTTATATTGTGTTCTTTTGAGTTTCTTTTTAATCAGAATTCCAACTTTCTTACACACCAGTACCCTATGCTTCATCTGTATTCACTTAATTCACTCCTCGACAAAATTTAAAACCGTTGAATTAACGTTCAACAGAAGATTTAATGCACCTGCATAGCTAGTAAGACCTTCTGGATTTCCCCAAGCTCGTTCTCCAGAATATCTCCCCGAACTGCCAATGCTCGAGTGGCCTCAGAGGTTTTTTGAGCTAAAGCTGCAGTCTTCAGAAATTGATCAATACTTAGAGGCGGAAAATGGTATCTCATCTTAGCAAAATGTAAGTAATATAGTTATCAAGCCTGGTTATAAAGGTTAAAAGAATGATTCTATCACACCTTAAAGTTCATTTTCACCTTCTCAAAGTGTTATTTCACATTGCTACTGAACCCCTACAGCACATAAATTTTCTTCACTACCATACATCCTTGTAATTCCACTACAATTAACTCACTCATAGTCTAAGCTTCATGTCTTTTGTGGGAAGTATGTTTGGCAGGTATGAAACTGCCGCCTAACTTACATTTCAGGATTCGGCTTCTTAACAATAACATTCTCTTTGGGTTTTGCTGGAGTTCAATGCCAAAAATTTCAGTACTGGGTTCACTTCGTTTCTTCTTCCATATTTACAGAATTCAAGAAATTGGAATTACAAATAACTACAACCAGAATTAGCATTCAGATATCATTTTCTTTGAGGCACCTTTTCTCATTATCCATCTTTAAATTCAACGTTATCTAACCTCTTTATAGAAATGATTCACCATTTTTTCTGTTTTGCAAAATTACAGTAATCATTCATTTATTTTAACAAATATCAAAGGTTTCAGAGCATTTTGATCGTCCATCCAGATACGACTTCTTTGTCAGCATCATGTTAGTGTCTCCAAGGGAGACCATCATTTACTAGTTAAATATCATCTTGAAATTTCGAAATAAAGAAACAGCCACCAAATTTCTGAGAACTATAATTACCTCCTCGACGGGCTTCTTCAGAGCCTTTCGAGTATCTCTAAACCTATTCCCCAGCTTCTCCAGCTGCCTCGACAATACTCGAATAAGCGTTGCCGAATTCCTCAAATCCTCCTCCAGTTTGTTGGTTCTTTCCACCAAATTCACCTCCAATACACCCTTCGCCGTCTCTCGATATATCCGATTCCACTGCCGCCTACGAATCCAAGCACCAATTGCAACCCCCGCCACCAGAAACAAAATTGCGCCAACCAAAATCCTATCACCGAAGACCGCCAAAAACACACTCTTAGAGCTGGCTTTCACACAATTCAAAGCGAAACCAACAGAAGCGAGCAACGACGTAACGAGGCAAAACAACTCAGCAGCTGAAAGTAAAGAATCGATATCGAAATCATCACCGTCTCTCCGTCCAGCTCCTTCAGATATAGAAACTCGAGGATTGAACTGATGGGCATTAATGGAACCAAAATTAAAAGGGCTTCGAAGCTTGTGATCAAGAATTTGAAAATGCAGAGTGCTATGGAATCGGCAAGGGGCGTATCGAAGAGACAAGCACGGATTCCGGGACAAGAAGGTGGAGAAGTAAAAGGTTGAAGAGGGGGGAGGGGAAGGAGACGACGAACTCAGTGAAAGGTATTGGAAAGCAAGCGACATCGTTTTGGAATTTAGACCTTCAGAGCGTCTGATTCAATAAATTAGGGTTTTTTCAGACATGGGAAGCGGGACATAGGTCCCTTCTTCGGAGTAGAAAATGGAAGTGGAGATGGATTTAACTTTGCACGGGAAGGGGTAAGAGAGGAACCTCGAACTGGAAGGGGGATACGGCGATTAATTCAATGATTTACGCGCGATCTATCACTATATAACTGTAACCGTTGAACTGGATAACCACCCGCGTCCAAGTATTGGGCCTTCTTGATCCGCTACTTTGGGCCCTGGCCTTCTTGATCCGTTACTTTGGGCCATAACATTCTTGATCCGCTACTTTGGGCCCTGGTCTTCTGGATCTGCTACTTTGGGCCCTGGCATTCTCGGCCGCTACTTTGGGCCCTGGCCTTCTCGATCCGCTACTTTGGGCCCTGGCCTTCTTGATCCGCTACTTTGTCAAAAGAGTGACCACGTGTATAATAATGGGAAAAGAAAAGGACCACGTGTCCTTCATTCAAAGAGTGGACCACTATTCAACCACGTTGATTAAATAAAATTTGCCAAAAAAAATCATTGATACTTTAAAATGCATAAATCCCTCACATTTTTATTCCAATTAAACCCTCAAATTATAAGATTATTACAACCACACCCTAACACCTCATTACTTAAATGAATTAGATATAATCTTTTTTTATTACAACTAATTGAAACGTAGATTTTTAATAACAATAGTCATAGTCAATATTTAATTTTTTTTTGCTCTCTTATCCTAATATTTACTATAAAAAAAATATTTTAAAAATCAAACAATAAAATCATATACCAATCAGATTGGCCTTATTAAAATATCATATTATCATTATCATAAATAAAAAAAAATAAAAAAAAAAATCTCCTTATACCAATATTTACTATAAAAAATATATTTTGAGAATGGAACAATAAAAGCATATATTAAAATATCATATTATTATGCTGCTTTACCTCCTTTCGATCAGGGCAGATTGGTGCGAGAGAATAATCCTTTTAGTGGAACGAACTAGACCCACTAAAGCCCTGAACCATATAGTACTTATTACCGGTGCCACTGGTTGGTTTATAATAATTCAGGAAGCGGATTCTCATAGTCAGCCCGCTATGCCAAAAGCGAAAGAAACCCCATCCCTCTCTTTCCTTTTTTTCGCCCCCATGTCACCACACGGGAGGGATATGGGGACGTAAAAAAGGGGATCCTATCAACTTGTTATCATTGATTGAATTCCATTAATGCCAAAAACACAAGACCTTGGTGTTTATAATTCATAAATCCACAGAAGAAAAAAAAAAACTTGAGTTTCACACCCCATTTAAGAGATAGAGAATAAGAGAAGTTCTCCCATTTGGATTTGAAATGCATCATTATAAGAAAATAAGAAGGAACAATAATATTCTATCTATATCTAATATTAGACTCTTAACCATAAGGTTGTTTAAAAGGGTAAGCTTTAGATATGGAATATTTTTCTATATATCTTATAATATACTATTCTATATATAATACACATATTCTGGGACGGAAGGATTCGAACCTATGAATTGATTCAGTCTTTGTTTACTGATTTGTATAGAATCGGCGGTTGTGTCGGTCGGAGAGAAAAGAAGTTTCCCTTGTTTACTTTGAATAATGAACCATAAGTTTCCCTTGTTTACTTTGAATAATGAACCATAACTGCATGTAATTTTTATTTTATACATTGGAAAATACTGTTATTAATAGACTAGAGAAGGAGAAAGGACTAACGGAAAGAAAGGAAATCAATTAGTTATTCATCACAGTTTCATTTATTCCATAACTAGAATTAAACGAGGATATATAGCTCGGAGACTTAGAACAAAAATTGATTTATTTGCATCAAGCTTTGGAGGGGCTCATTCAAGACTTACTCGAAAAGAGTTTAATCGTGAGTAGTTGGTAAGATAAGTATAGCTTAAATAGTGGCTTTAAACTTAATTTTTGGTATGGATAGTCATGGGTAGGTAATGAATCATGAGGTGGATGAACAAAGGAACGATCCCGGGGAGAGAAGGGTAGCCGCCATTGCTTCCATTAACTTTATTTGTGTTAGATTTTTTGTTTTAGGGTTTATAATCCAATCTCTGGCCTCACCTACCCCGCATTTTCCTAATTCGTTAAAGCAGACTTTTAAGCAGAGCCCCCGCTTGGTAATGGGTGGGAAGGAGGGTTGGTGGGTAGGAACCATTGCCGCTGGTCAAATATGATGACCCAGTTTTTATTTTCTTGTCTTTGTCTTGTTTAATTTGTAGTGTGTGTTTGGTGAAATTATTTATTAATTCAACGCCGCCAGCGCTTTGAAATCTGCCTCTCCTCTCCACTTCCTCCTCTCATCCTACCTACCGAACCCTTCTCCTCTCTGTATTTCCCTTTATAAACACATTTTCCACATTCGCTACCCATCTTAGAGTCCCCCACCTCTTTGATCTCTCTTATTAACAACACCCTTGTTTCAGAGCGCTCGATCGATTCCAAAACAGATCTAAGAACCCTAATTTGAGCATTTGCCATGGCTCTTTCCAACTTCGCCGCTCTCTCTTCCTCCAAATTGATCTTCAATCCCCTTGTTGAGCCTAAATCTCACCAACCCATTTCGTTTTTTGCTCCATCCAAGACCCATTTCAGGCTCCGCCAACGAATCTCCGCCGTTCATTCTACAGAACCGGCTAATGACAAGGTTGTCGCCGAAGCCTCCAGTAAGAAAGTGGTGGCGGCGCCGTCTAGGACCGAGAAATGGGGTTTGGAGAGCTGGAAATCGAAGAAGGCTTTGCAGCTTCCTGAGTACCCAGATCAGGCGGCTCTCGAATCTGTTCTTAAAACCATTGAATCGTTTCCTCCCATTGTGTTCGCTGGTGAGGCTAGGAGCTTGGAGGAGAGGCTTGCTGAAGCTGCCATGGGTAATGCTTTCCTCTTGCAAGGTGGGGATTGCGCTGAGAGCTTCAAGGAGTTCAGTGCTAATAATATTAGGGATACATTCAGGATTCTTCTCCAGATGGGTGTTGTTCTTATGTTTGGTGGGCAAATGCCTGTCATTAAGGTACATCCATCTCTGCCCTTTATGAATCTTTTGTTGTCTAAGGCTTACTGATTGTCTAATTCATTTAACTTCATCATTCATTTAGGTGGGAAGAATGGCTGGTCAATTTGCAAAGCCTAGATCAGACCCTCTTGAGGTGAAGGATGGAGTAAGTCTTCCAAGCTACAAGGGAGACAACATCAATGGTGATGATTTTACTGAGAAGTCAAGAATTCCAGACCCAGAAAGGATGATTAGAGCTTACACACAATCTGCTGCAACTCTCAACCTTCTCAGATCCTTCGCCACTGGAGGATATGCTGCAATGCAGAGGGTCACTCAATGGAATCTGGATTTTGCTGAAAACAGTGAGCAGGCAGATAGGTAAGCCTAGTTGCTTTAATTATGCTTGCTCCATGATCTGATTAGAATCAGCCAATTGTTGTAGCTCTAGATCTAGTTTTTTAGTCACTAGAGAATTAAGTGTATTCTTAAATTGCTCAATAGGTATCACGAACTTGCTCGTCGTGTCGACGATACCCTTGGATTCATGGCTGCTGCAGGGCTTACAGTCGACCATCCTATCATGACAACGACTGAGTTCTGGACTTCTCACGAGTGTTTGCTCTTGCCTTATGAGCAATCACTTACCAGGCTGGACTCAACATCTGGCCTTTACTATGACTGCTCAGCTCACATGCTTTGGGTCGGGGAACGTACCCGACAACTCGATGGTGCCCACGTCGAGTTCCTTAGAGGGGTTGCTAACCCTCTTGGAATTAAGGTAGTTTCTTAAAGCATATTAATTTGGGGAGGTGATCTAATGTTTGTTGATAAATCAAATATTATGCGTGAGAAACAATGGTTAATGTGGTTTTTGTAATGCAGGTTAGCAACAAAATGGATCCAAATGAGCTGGTTAAACTCATTGAAATCCTCAATCCTGATAACAAACCAGGAAGGATAACTGTGATTGTAAGAATGGGGGCTGAGAACCAGAGAGTGAAGCTTCCCCATTTGATTAGAGCTGTACGAAGGGCAGGGCAAGTTGTGACATGGGTCTGTGATCCAATGCATGGAAACACCATTAAGGCACCCTGTGGCCTCAAAACTCGCCCGTTTGATGCCATTCTGGTATATTTCTATCCTGTTCTTCACCCTACAAAACCTGCAATAGCCCTTTTGAATCAAAATTTTGCTGTTGGTAACTTTAGTTTATTGTCCCCATTATGACATGATCTGAGTCTGTGTTCTAAACCAAGTGTCGAAACGTTTTTCTTATAGGCCGAGGTCCGAGCTTTCTTTGATGTGCACGAGCAAGAAGGGAGCCATGCGGGGGGGATTCATTTGGAAATGACTGGACAGAATGTGACAGAATGCATTGGAGGATCCCGAATTGTAACCTTCGATGACTTATCGTCAAGATACCACACGCACTGCGACCCGAGGCTGAATGCTTCTCAGTCTCTTGAGCTTGCTTTCATCATAGCAGAGAGGCTTAGGAAGAAGAGGATTGGAAAGCAGAACCCTCTTTCCCCAAGCTTCACTTAAACACCAATCATGTTTGACTGTGAATAAGCCTAGAGTTGGTATTCGCCAGAGATTCAAATTCAGTCTATCAATATATGAACGCCAGGAGGTAATTGGAGTATTTTGCTGTGGAGAGTTAATAAGTGAACTCTAACCAAAGAGTTGGAGGATCACAAGTTTAGGACTAGTCGATTTAGATTTCCAAGTGTTTCAATGTAAACATTACCTGATTAACATTTAAGCATTGAGATGAAACTTGAATATTTCTTGGTTATCAAATTGACTATATTCCATCAAATTATCTCGAGTGAAACTGGCAACAAAGCATACATTGATCAAACATTTCAATCCTTTGGGGATATATTGATTCACTTAAAGCACGTTTGAATTCATCTAAAATGCACATGTTAATTGAGGTTATATCTTCTACATCTACATTTGTTGAACAAAAAACAAATAAATAAACCATTCAGTCTTCTTCCTATCAATTTTGACCCCTATTTTAATTTGAATCTCGATGTGGAAGCAGTTTGATGGTTGTGGCTGATCCATAACTCAAAACTGATCTGAGGTATGGCTGAACCATAACTAAATTTAAACTTGAAGCTAAGTCAAAAATTTTAAAATCATACCAACCAAACTAAAATGTAGGGATCACTCATAATCTCACCTAGACTAGATTTAGTTGCTAAAAATTAGAAATTCCAGAAAATCTACTCTACCGAAAGGCTAAACAGTTAGTTGCTAAAAAGTTTGGATATCATAGCCAAATCATCATACAAAAAGTTTGGATATTACCGTATATCATACATTAGATCATTGATATAGTTCGACATCGAATGGCTAAAGATAATCAAGTCCATAGTTCTATAGGCTCTTGAAGTGAAGTCATAAATATAGATTCATATGGCAGTCTAGTTATGGGCAAAGCCCTCCTTAGTAGTATGGCATGTATCGCATGGGCCTTCGGTAACGGGGAGTCTTCCTGCAGCATGAAGTAAGGGACGTGATTCATGTATCAAACAGTGATAAAAGTGAATATATGTTATGCAGGAAACTTACCCATATCCATATGGTGAGTAGAAATACGGGGGTACATAAGGCCTCCTGGATCGATAACCCATGTAAGGATTGTAACGCTGAGGAAAATACTGCTTCATCCCAGGAATATTAGTCCGCTTTTGTTGAACCTGAGATGAATAGAATGATATTAAATCCATTTGTCATAGTTATTAGAATTTGAACTACGTTTACAGATACCGGCGTTAATAATACAACATAGGAACAGAAGCATCTATCATCCTTCTCCAAGAACTACCTTCAATTGTCTTCCATGCAACTCTGACTCGTTTAAAAGGAGGGCCTCCTGAACAGCCTCGGCTTCAAGGAACTCCACATAAGCGAAGCCCTTGGGTTGACCAAATTTATCTGTAAGAATGGTAACCCTGTTGACAGTACCACAAGATTGGAAATGCTGCTGCACTTCTTCAGGTGTACATGCATAATCAACCTGCACTTACAATTTGTCAATGATTAATTAATCTAAGACGCAATTTTCTATAAACACAAACTACATCCTAATTTAGCATAGAAACACAGGCGCATATACAGTAACCAAAGAGAACTGTCCCAAAAGTTATGCATATTTCATTACATTCGAAGTAATAGATAGCTCAAACATGTTGATTGATTCTCCTTTAACCTGGATCTAAGGATCATGCGATCCTTAACCTCAAAAGTTACAACTAGAAGAGAAGATGAATCAGTTTTTATGCGTTAGCTGCTCCTAGAGCAACTAAAAAATTAGTGAATTGGTCTATGATACTTATGCCAACATTAATAACCGATGACCATGTCTTAAAAGAAATCAAGATTCAGGTAATTCTTGAATACATCATGACTCGTGACAATCACAGAAGGCTCTTTTAACTTCATATATTTAGTTCAGGATGTGTCAATGATCAAATGGACATAAGCTCAACTCTATTAGTTAAAAGAAGGCAACTAGGGAAACTTGTACAAGAAATAATATAACTTCTGTTGGGGACTAGTTTCTCATGTATAAACCTTTAATGCTATTAGAATAGTTAATTGTAGTGTATGACTAGTATTTTCACCTCACTTCAAGCACTGTCTACTCTTAAAAATCCACTGTTCATGTGCACTAAAGTACATCTCCTTCAGACAGGAGAAACTACATGAGCGATTCTCATCACCCATCTCCATAAATCCTAAAGCTATCTCACCTACTACTTCTAACTCTCCACCACCTCAAGTTGTCATTCAATTGGCACTAACTTCAAGTAAATCATTGGTAACTGCCAAAGGTCCCATTTCACTAGGAGGGCAACTTCCATAAAAGGAAACTCAACATCTCTTCTGCGTAGATGGGCTACTTATTTGAAGCACAGACGGAAGCTAGAAACGTATCAACTCTTATTTCACTAGGCACTCATAAAACAAAACCTTGCGAAGTAAAAATGAAAAGGAGAAAATTAATGTTGTTAAAAGCTATCCAAGGGGCAGAAACTGATCCACTGAGAATAGATTATTGTCAGTGACAAGTTTTCAGTAAGCAATATCTGCGAGGGAGATAAATAGAACCAAGATATCGATATCAAAGCTGCAAGAAAAGCAAAATTATGTACCCTCGCAAGGACAGTTAAATAGCCCTCATTTCTGAAGCATAAGTTACCATCATTCCCAGCAGCAACAATGCCCTGCAACTAACATTGCATGCAAATGATCTGCCTCCAGTGATGTGATCATGTCCTCATGTATGTTGAAGCTTCTTTAGTTCATATCCCCATCCATCTCTACTCAATTTCACACTTCGCATTTACTTCTTTGGTTCAAAAGAACTATGCCCATGTCATTTTCCCAATCTTCACATTCCTTTTCTTTTTTTTTTTTTCTTGTTACTCGGTTCCCTCTATCAACTACAAAGATTTCTTTTCCATCTTGTTTTCTCTTTTTTGAATATTCCATTCTTTCTTTCTCTTGTTCTTTTGCTTTTTTTTTTCTTTTTTTTTTTGCAAACATTTTTTTCTTCCTTTTTGTACTTTTTTCCTTCAATTTGTTTCACACATACATAACATTTTCTTTCCTTTACTGCTTGAATACAATTATAGTGACACGATAAGTAATTTTCCTAACAGAAATACACTGCAATCATCCCAGCGCAAATACTGAGAACTTGGGGTAAAATGAATGACCCTGCCATCATAGTGAGACAAATAAGTTAAACATCTACTCTGACATTGTGAAGATGCACACCTACAACATAACAAAGTCATAAAGAAGCAAGACAAATACAGGGCAAGATTTCTAGTAAAATGGTTAAATCAATGGTTCACTTTAAGCTAGAACTAAATGCAGAAAAAATCCCGATAACAAACATGCACAAGAGAGACCAAAATAGCATACCTACAATGTTTCGCTAATAAGCCTTAAATAATACGCGCTTTCGCAGTATCTTTGACTTAAGTTCAGGTAGAACTCCCCAATACCAATAGAAAGGAAAGGAAACTTTAAATCACTTCACCAAACCCTAGATAGATTTATTTTTGAGATACACAGCAAAGTTGTGCAGGAATAAATTGCACATACATATAACTAATCTTCGCCTTGGATATGCCCATCTACAGAAATTAACTACAAAATTAGCTAGTAGTGGAGGCTGCATTTGTCAGGTTGCAAAACAAATATCATCAAGATCATAGTGCTTGTGAAATAGCATTTGATCAACTAAAAACTGCAGTATATGAAGAATAATGTAAAATGAAATAACAAGAAAAAAAGTACAAAAACTATAGTTCTAATCTCACGTTGCCAACAAACACGGATCGCGAATCTGTCTCCTCCTTGCTTTCTTGACTTACAACCGCACCGGCAGGATCTGTAGTGAGATATTTTAATCAGCAAGACTGACGATGCTACAGCAGCTTCATACAAAATTTAAAGACTCGTATAGTCTTGAAGTAATTCGAGAAGGAGTTAAACCTTGAACAGCGCCCATTTCCTTTTCTACCTTGGCCTGCATCTCGCGAAGAGCAGCTGCTTCCTCCTCCATCTCCTTCAGTCGCTTCTTCATCTCGTCCAGCTCCTGCAGTATCCACAGAACACAATAAATTCAGATACCACAGAAATCAACCTTTTACAACACAACTGTTTTGATCGTTGATCTACATGGTTGTGAGAGAGGGAGTAGAGGGAACCTTGATGGCGTCGTCATCGGCGGCAGTCATGTCAACATCACCCTCTTCGACCGGGATCTCTCCACCGTAAACCTCGTGCTCCTCTTCATCCATCTCCGTCCTTCCTCGTGTAGTGTACCTATCACAGCCTTTCAGGCGTGTGGAATGAGTTATAAGATATAGGGTAATCAACCAATCCCAACCGTAGATCAGGTTGACAAGTACTGTTTAGTTCGCAGCAAAGTCCAACCCAAGTCAGCCCAATTATTTATGATGAACAGTTTTTAGGACAAGCACCTGTTAACTAGCCAAGCCAAGTCCAACGCAAGTCGGACTCCAGCCCAACTGGATAAAATTATCTATTAGAGGGATAATTTTTTCATAAAAAATGTTTAATTAGGAGCCGACCGCATCTCTCTGTTTTTTAATATTAAGGAGCTCGAATCACATGCATACAAACTCACCCTACTCTTTTCTAGTTATCCAGTGTTTTCAGTCCAGTTTATGACCGTAATTGGCTTGAGTTGTTTTTAGTTATCCAGGGTTTTCAGTGCAGTTTATGAATCAGTACCCACTGTAATTGGCTTGAGTTCTTGCAAACCCCGAGATGGGCTTTGAGTTCTTTCTGTTCATGTAGCTGCTGCCTTCGCTTTCACATAACTCTGCTGCTACTACTGGGTTCTGCTGTACTTTTTCTTCTTGCTGGATCCATTTCGAGCTTCTTCTTCTTCTTCTGTTGTACAGACGAGGGTTTTGTGAGCTGAGAGCTGGGAAAATGGCGAGCGGCGGCGGCGGATATGGGGATGCGAATCAGAAGATTGATTATGTGTTCAAAGTGGTGTTGATCGGGGACTCTGCGGTGGGTAAATCTCAGATTCTGGCGAGGTTTGCCCGGAACGAGTTCAGCTTGGATTCGAAGGCTACAATCGGTGTGGAGTTCCAGACTAGAACGCTAGTTATTCAGCATAAGAATGTTAAAGCTCAGATCTGGGATACTGCGGGCCAGGAAAGGTACTTTTTCCTCCATTTTTGTTTTCATTCCTCTTGTTGGGTTGGATTTTCTGTAGAATGATGGTGCCCTTTCTGCTTTTGGATTTCATCTGTTTAGTTAAAGGCAGATTATTCTATCTTTGAAGGCAGATTTTGTGCATGGATTCAGATTTTAGTTGTTTGGTTAAATGTTCATCATTCTGAATTGTGTGTATTTGAGAGGGAATGTGATGACATCGAAGATTAGCATAAGAGAATGTAATTGAGCAACATCTTTCATGTAACAACCCCTAACCAAACTAACATGGATCTCCCAATCTAATCTACTCTCCTAAGGGCCAACGCACCCATTAGCCCTTCATTCGATGCTTGGCTCTGAAAGGGAAAGATCATAGAGGGCAATATCTTGGGATTGAGCTATTACAAATGGTATCAGAGCCAAACATCAAGTGGTGTGCGAGCGAGGACGTTGGGCCTCCCATGGAAGTGGATTGTGAGATCCCACGTCGGTTAAAGAGGGAAACGAAACATTCTTTATAAAAGTGTGTAAACCTGTTCTTGGTAGACGCGTTTTAAAACTTTGAGGGAATGTTCGGAAGGAAAAGTATAAAGAGAATAATATCTGCTAGGAGTAGGCTTGGGTTGTTACAAATAGTGAGATCCCACGTTGGTTGGGGGTGTTAAATTTGGGGCTATTACATTTTTTGGCTACTCTTATTCCGTCTTTTGATTCTTCCTACAGGCTGTGTGGAAGCTTAACTATTATGTGTTAGGAATCACGATCTCTACAATGGTATGATATTATTGTCCATGAGCATAAGCTCTCATGACTTTGTTTTGAGCGTCTCCAAAAGGCCTCATACTGGAGATAGTATTCTTTGATTATAAACCTACTTTTATATTCAACATGACGGATATGAGCTTTTTAAGTTTTTCTTTATGATATTTGGTGTGTGGGGTTGGTAACGTTGATTTCTTAGTTATTTATTGCACGGTTGCTTCTTACAAGAATAGCAGAGAGTAGTATGCCATAGAACAGCTACATATCTTAACACATGGAGTATTTGAACAGATACAGAGCAGTTACAAGTGCATATTACCGAGGAGCTCTTGGGGCAATGCTTGCGTACGATATTACCAAACGCCAGAGCTTTGATCACATACCTCGTTGGCTTGAGGAGTTGCGGAGCCATGCTGACAAGAACATTGTCATCATCTTAATAGGAAACAAAAGTGATCTTGAAGACCAGCGTGCAGTCTCCACCGACGACGCCAAGGAATTCGCCGAGAAAGAAGGTTTGTTTTTCTTGGAGACCTCGGCTCTTGAATCCACCAATGTGGAGAGTGCCTTCATGACTATCTTAACTGAGATCTTCAACATCATGAACAAAAAGAACCTTGCTGCTGGTGAGAATCAAGGCAATGGCAACTCTGCATCCCTCGCCGGTGGTAAGAAGGTCATTATTCCGGGCCCGGCGCAAGAAATCCCGGCGAAAAGCAAGATCTGTTGTACTTCAACATGATTTGTTTGGAAGTAGGCTGCAATCGGGGGATCTAGGTGGGTTTTTTTTTTTTACTGGTGATGGTTTTCTGCGGTCATTTGTATATTTGATTGTATGCTTTAGTTTATATATTTACTTGAAGGACGGCAAATGAGGTTCTCATATATTTGATTTAATTAGTTTTCTTGGTTTCTTGTTCAAGAGAATTATTAATGTTGTATTTTTTGGATTAAACATCCGATATTATACGTATAAATAGAATTATGAAATGGTTTATCGTACATTTACGCATATCTTAACTACGCTAAGAGGTTTCAATCAATGAATCAAAGGTTTAAATTTTCTTCTACGGTTTCAATCAATGAATAAAAGGTTTAAATTTTCTTCTACGTACAAAAAAAAAAATATAACCTTTGATTGATATTTATGTAGAGTTGCTAATAAACTAATTTTTCGAATATTTATTTCGTAATCATCGAATCATAAATCCTGCTTTAAAAATAAATCAAATCAATGTTTCATTCCATTTCATAGTAGAATAATGCAATGAAGGCTAATAGCCCTACACAGATACATCAATATATCCTTTAAAAATAGAATAAAGAACCTGATATAAAAACCTGCACGCTACATTCTCCTTTGATATCAATCCTCAAAGATATAAGATTAGTTCGAAGAAATCAAAACATGCTGTCGCTATAAATATTGGATAGACAGGAAGCAATGGTAAGGCTTAACTTATCTAGATTGTACAGTTCTATTGAAGTTAAGCTAATACCATGTTACTATCGTCTACCATGATTTAGATTAATAAGCTTCAACATCAGATAACTTGACTTTCCTGCACTACAAATCATTTCCAAGCCGATTGGAAAGCCTTCCAAGTAGTTCTTGGCAATCAGTGGCCGTGACCATAACACTCAGACTGGCTCTCCCTTTCCAGCACCCAATGGCTATAGTCGACTCGTCAACTTTGATAACTTCGGAAGAGGTGTTACCTTTGAAAAGAGAAGGATGTGCTTGGTAAGAACCAAGATGCGTGAACCAAAGGAAAATAATCTACTACACAGCATGGACGCTACATACCTGCACCCAGAACTATCACACAGCAACCTAGCATTAAGTTTGATGCCTTTTCACCAAAAGCAGCATCCACAAAATCTGCATATTTGATACTTTTATATTGTAATAGATGCTTGAAATCCACTGGAGACATAGTTAGGATTTGCTTGGTGATGTACGGAAGTAACACAGGCAATCCCTCTGACGATATGCGGAATGCACAGGGTGCAGAGCTACCTTCTCTTGATGATTGCCTCTCCTATTCATCGCAATTACATGAGATATGGCAGATCATCAAATTATTTGAAACAAACAAATAAAATAAAAATAAAGAATATATCATTTTGCCACTTAAAGGCCGATCCTAAGATGAGCACAACATAATCAAATGAGCTCTAGCAAGTAAAAACAAAACATATATCAAGTTTATTTTGAAAATGGTTCTGCTATTCAGTAAGCCTCGGTGAAAGAAAATTGATTAGCTGACGGTGTGTTCTATCAGTTCGAAGACAGTAATGATTCCAAAATATAATGAAAAGTGACCGGTTGCAAGGGATACTTACAAACATCTTCAGACCAATGGATGTTATCTTAAGTTGCTGCCCGGCTGAAAAATTCAGCTCAAGAACGTCCTTGACAGAGTTAGAAATGTAATAGATTCTTTTCACATGGTTAGTGTCACTATTTCGAGTAACAAGGTGGCCAATCAATGGGAAAGACTCATTAATACCATAAAATGTCTTTATGCAATCAATGACGGTTTCATCTTTGAATAATACAACAGGGTCAACACCCCTCCACTTGCCCTGAATCTGCAACTTTCTCTTCCCATTGCACTTCTTAGGATCCATTTCACCATCACCAGGCTGCTTAGATTCCTCTGAGTTATTTTTTATAGCAGTAATTTCCAATTTATTTTCAGTCGTTTCATTTTCAACTACCTCCATGTCAGCTTCTGAGAACTGCTTATCCATCCCATCTGTACTGTCCAAACCATCTGCGTCTTTATTATCCTGAACTGGAAGTTTGCAAGGTGGATTATTGTTTGCAGAATTGGAGTCCCTTTGATTATTGGGATCAATCTCAACTTCTGAGGAGCTTTCGCCCATCCCATCTGTTGCATTAAGGTCCACACTATCTGCATCTGTAGTAGTCTGTTGAAGCTTGCCACGAGACTGGTCATTTGCAGACTTCGTATTCTGATCACTTGTTTTTTCAGTAGCAGCTGAAGCAGCCCCACCAGAAAAAAGAAGGGGAAAAGACACGATTTGCATGCATAAAAATAGAGTTAAAATTTAATAAAAAAATTATCACATGTAATTAAGTATGAATAAAAAGTATATTGCATATAGTCAAATAAAAAAAATTTAAAAAAATTTAAAAAAAAAAATACAAGATTTGCATGCAGAAGTTAAATAATGCATGTCAAACCTAAACATATCAATTGGTTAGCGCATATACCTACGATCAAGAGGCCAAAAGTTTAAATCTACAATCTCACATGTGGTTGACCTCAAAAAAAAATAAAAAAATAAATAACAATGCATACTACATTAACATTTTCTAATAGATTCAGGAGAGGTATGTTTAAACAGGTTTTCAGGCCCTCAACCAAATGCTAGATAGTTCAGCATACCTGGCAAAGGGGCAACTTTGCGTAATACTGCAACAAAGAAGGCTCCAGTATTTTGATCATGAGGCACTATCCTCATGCAACGCTCGATTGGAAATTCACAAACCTCCTCATCGAACACATGTACAGGATCCATTGTTGGCTCAGATACATCAACAGAACTTCCACCGTCAGGATGATTTCCCCTCAATTCTGAGTTATGAGTATCGCTTTTACGGCCTCTGCCAGAAGGAAACATGCCGGGTATTGCCACACTCTGGCAAGATTCGGTAACTTGTTCGTAGGACGCAAACCATACACCCTTATCACACACCTATACAAGAAAAGGAACATATCTAGCTACCATACACCAAGAGAGAAAATTGGAAATGACTACTTGGTACAGTAGAACCACAACATTATTTCACAAACAGTTTTAAAGACACAGATGCTTCATAATAATTATCAACTTTTGTGCTGCGTTTTAAATTAACACACGATAATAATAATAATAATAATAAATAAAGCAAAAAAATTCTAGGACAATTTGAATAGACAAACATGCAAACAGTTTTAAAAACAATTTCTAAAAATATACCAAACAGCCCAAAATGACAGATAAAAAATTATTTAATTCAAAATGTAAACTATAAAACAAGAAAAATTGCATCTTATAAACTATAACAACTTTCAATCTTAAAAGAAATACCGAGAAAATAAGAACTCACCTTCCATTTCTTAAGACCAGGCCGACGAACAAGTTGTGGAAGTTCATTTGAGACATCAACGAGTTCAAGAGAGCCTCCAGATTTTCGCAAAAGCTGCAACCAGACAAATCGATGAAAAGAAGGGACGGCCTTAATAAGCTGATATGTACATGCTTGGCCACCAGAGCAAGAAATAGAAAGAAAACAATTAAACTTTTGGAGAATAAGCTTCGCTCATTGATAAAAAAAAATTAATATAAAAACTAAAAAAGAGTGCAATAAATCTTGTCAATATAGGTAATTTTCTTATTGTCCTGGACCTAGCACTAGCCTTTTTTTATAAGAAACCATCCCAAAATATTCAAAAGGAAAGAAAGGAAAGACAACCTACGGGCTGGGGGAAGAGAACCCCCCACCCCACCAAAACAGCTACTTACAGAGACCGAGAGGCCTTGATGCATCTCATTGGGTGTCTTTTATTTAGGAATTTTGTAACTATCCTAGAGGCCATGCAACTATCCGAGAGGCCTTGATGCATCTCATTGGGTGTCTTTTATTTAGGTCCAGAATGCTTATACATTACCTCTGCAACAACAGCCTCGTTTTCAACAGGATTCATTGAGCAAGTTGAGTAAACCATTCTTCCACCAACTTTAAGTAAAGAGGCACCTGCAAGAATTGATGAAAACATTTTGGTTTTCCATTAATCTGAAGCAAAAAATAATAATAATAAGAATAAATAAACAAATAAATAAAATCGTATTGGTGGCCTAGTGAAGATAAATGGGAAATTCATGGCAGCTATAATCAGTATCATAGATTTTGCAATTCAAAGTTGAAGATGGGTACCTCGCATGCCTATCTGCACTTGCAAGCCATGTAAACCATTACCCATCCCAGAATTCCTGAAAGCAATAAAAAGATTTAACCACCATCTAGAAATACCAATAAGACCAAATGATGAGAAATCACAGGACAAGAAGCAAGAAGTTCTTAAGGCTACCATTTCCTCCATATATCTGGAGCCTTGCGAAGTGTACCATCTCCGCTACAGGGAACATCACATAAAACACGATCAAATGTAAGTTGAGTGCTACGAGGTTTTAGTTCATTCCCTGCTGTAGATGCACTGAAGAAATTGGTATTTGCTCGACAGCCAGGAAAATGTTGTGCTTCATGATTTGTAACAATGAGGTTGGCAGTGCACATTCTTTTAGTTTGGTGGATGAGAAGGTTACATCTTTGAACATCTAAATCATTTGCCACTACCTAATCAAGATGACTAACGAATCAATTTTTCATAAAGAATCAATAGCACAAGAAAGTAGGATAAATATGAATTATAAAGACAAGCAACCAAACAAATGAAAAGGGTTGCAAGCACTCTACTACTTCATAGGCAGAAAAAAAAAAGTTTCCGGACAGAAACTTATGGAGAAGAGTATACAAATAAAAGAAGGCACACCAATCCATCGGGTAGATCTCCAGGTTTGCTGGATTGGTGTATGATCTCAAGTAATTGAAATGTTTTGGAGCCTGGAGCAGCACACACTGAGTAATAAGCAAAAAAAAGAAAACAGTTAGAGATAATATGCATGAACTATATAAAGTCGAGACCATACAATAAATAAATAAAAAATAAGATGGTCATTTAAATCAGCATAAATTTCTTACTGTCAAGTACATAGTGATTTGGATGTACATCCAGAAAAAGAGGAGGTACCTGTGCCATAAGCCCCAAATTGATAAGAATGTATATGAGATATAAATGACAATTAAATGTTACGATAATATTCTCAATTGATATATCAAGTAATCAGTCGGTGTCTTATAAATGCGTAGATGTCTTGCATACCATGCTGACAGCCTCCTGCCTTGTAATGTTCCCAATTTCATTTTCTAGCTTCAAGAATTCATGAAAACTGCGAAGCAGAAACAGTAAAAAGCACGTAGCATTTGGCAACGTGATTCAAATTGATCAGTTGTTACATTAGGAAATTTTTGTAGATTAAAGTGCAGCACCATTAAAGATATAGTAGGTAAACACAAACTTGCTTCTAAGTTCTCGATACCAAAATACACTTTCTCATGAACAGATTGTTGAACAAGATCCAATATCAAAATAATGCATTACACGATTATTAAAAGTTCAGGCCCTAATTAATAATGATTTTGTTTTTTAGTTTTCTATTTTTGAAGATTATGCTTGTTTCCTCGTAATTTCTATCCTATGGTTTTCACCTCTCTTAAAGAAATGTTTGGATTATCAGCTAAATTCTAAAAACAAAAACAAGTTTTTTTAGTTTTTCAAAATCTGGCTTGAATTTTTAAAACATTTTTAGGAAGTAGATAACGGAAAAAATGAAACTTATAAGTGAACTAGTATTTATAAGATTAATTTTAAAATACCAAAAATTAAAAACCAAATGGTATCAAACGAGACCTTGGAAATCTAGATTGCTAAACATCCATGCATTCATTATTTTGAAATAATTTACATTGCTAATCAAGAAAATAATAGTGACCATAAAGTACAACAATTTACCTTTCAAGTGCTCGAGTATACAGAAAAATATACTTCTTTCTATTTAACTAGGGTCCAATTTTGAAAACTGATAGCCATAAAAATACAATATTACCTCTCGAGAGCTTGATTCTTCCGTAGTTGCATTCTTGAAAAATTTGAATGCCACGCAAGATTGTCAGGGTACCAAGGCAATGGTCTAATAGCCTCAGCTTCATCACCATCAGTAACCTGAACAGGATAGAGAGGGAAATGAACAAATATGGATCAATAATCAATTTTGGGTCAAATTCCTATTTAAAAACAACAATGTTCACAGTGTCCACCTCAGCCTGAAGAGATTTCGTGAAGTCGTTTTGTAACTGAGCTCGTATTTCCCCACAGAACTGTCCACTGTAAAATTCAAATGCTAATGATAACGACAGCAATAGTACTAAGATGCAACGTTAACAGAACAAAACAGATGATTAGAAGAAGCAATGGAGTTCATGTAATTCGGAATATATGTAAATGGTTTATAAAAAATAAAGGGAAAAAAAAACACGTGGGCTGCATACAATAGGATAACGTGCATACGGTACACCACGAAGATTGTGACATTCTGGGGAAGCGGTATTTTCTTTTCATTGTTCATATCTTTTTTTCTTTTTTTGGATAGAGAGAGAGTGAGAGGGGTAATTAATAATGGAAATAGTAACTGATACCTAGAATTGATCCTAAAAGCAGCGGGCAATGGCTTACGAAGAACCTCAATAAACGTATTCCATTCTTCCGCAGTAACTATGCCTTGCTCCTACAATTTTCCGAAATCGTAGTTAGAAAGCTCAAACAAACTTACGCTGTCGTAAACGTATTGGCATAAAAGTCAGAAATTCTAGACATCAAACCAGCAAAAAAAGCTCACCATCCATCGAACTCATAAAACACTGTTCTGTTGACAAAGAGAAATACAAAAAGAACTGAAGAAAGAGTTCAATAAACAAAAACCTTGTAGTACTCATTGAACGCATGACTTTGAGATTCGAAAGGCTCCCAGTGATTGCCATTGCCATCCTTGTTGTCATTGGCAGAGTTAGGATCGGGTTTTGGACGCTTCCAAACGTTCTCTCTGCTCTCTCGAAAATGCTTTCTCTGAGTACGAGCTCTGCCGCCCCTCCCCTTGCCTCCCATGTTCAATAAACCTCGCTCTGTTGTGCTCTCTCAGTTCAGCTGCAAGCGTACACGTTCATAAATTATCAAACCGGCGGGGAGGCTGCGATTTGGGGTTTTAGTCCCGCCTCCGATGTTTTCTACCCACTTTGCCAGGTAGTTTTCAGCGGGTTTGGATTTCTAACTGCCCATTTGAGGCCTGAGGGCTTAACACTAATGGGCCTTCGTAAACCGCCATTCAATGGGCCTGACCTATTTGATTGGGTCACTCGATATGGGCCTACATATAGGAATCGTGTTGATTTTATGGGCTTTGGTCCACTGCAGTTAATTATTAATTAATCAATTAAATTTGAAGTATGGTGGGTTAGATAAGTTCTATTTTTATTTTTATTATTATAAAATTAAAGTTATGTATTTGTTTGAAACGGTCTCTTCTTTATTTGTTTAATTTGTTAAATCATTGTCACCAAGTCTAACTACACAATATAAAATTGGTAGTTGTATTATTAATTAAGTGGGTGATATTCATTTATTTAGACTTAGTCTATATTATTGAGACTATATAATTTGTAGTTTTGGTTACTATTATTAGATATTTATATTTAAAAAAACACCATTTAATTTATAATTTCAAGAATTTCAGCTGGGATTAATTTTTGTGTCCAACAAAATAAACTCAATAAATAAAAAAAAAGTCAAGTGGTTGGTATTAGAGCCATGGTGGTGTACCAGCGATGAGGACACTTTTAAACAAAATCAGTGTAGTTGTATGTAAACCTAAAGCAATAGCATGATGAACCAAGAAGTCTCGGCGCCCTATTGTTAAGAACAGTGAATTACTATTCTCATTAACAGCATTTAACTAACTTGGCAACCATATGCTTGGACCCGCATTGAACACGGGTCCGCTTGTTGAAGATAAAAGTACATCGAACCCATATGAAGTTTTACCATGAGCGGATTGAATCCATTGAGCAGATATGGGTTCGATTAAGATTTGTTTATTTGGAGTACCAAAAGCAAGCAAGACATCATTATGAACATAAAGTTCCAAAGTATGGAACTCTAGAAAAAGGTTAGCCGTTAGACTCCCAAAGGATGAATTGTCAGACTCCCAAGGGATGAATTGTCATATCGATGAGAGGAAAGAACAAAACATAGGTGGTAAAGGTGTGAAATTTCTTCGTAGTAAACGCGTTTTAAAATCGTGAAGACAAAATGAACCACTCAAAAGATCAAAAAAAAAAAAAAAAAACTGGGTTGTTTTTGTTATTATAGCTGCTGGAATTTACAGTGTTTGTAATGGACTCTGCACAAAGAGACAAACATAGAAACCTTCAACGAACAGCAATACCCTACACATCATCATCATCATCATCCCACTAAATAACACAGAATTTGATTCCCCAACTCAACCATAAATTCCATTTTTATTTCTTTGGCCAAACTTGGCCTTGTTGACAAGGACTAGCACTCCATGGAACAAACAAAATCACCACTCACCTCCAAATCATCAATGTCAAGATCCGTGTCCAATTCATCCAAGTCCAAGCTGCCCCCAACAAACTGTCCTTGACCTCCAACTACCAGCCCCTCTCCTGCCTTTCTAGCCTCTTGAACTGTCGACAGGATCTCCTCAATGCTCTGCAAGGCATCACCTTCTGTATTACTCCGCATTCCTCCCAACAACGCTTCATCTGTGAACTCAACAGGCAAGTTGCTCAAGAACCATGGGTGCTTCTTGATTTCTGGGATTGTTATTCTCTGCAAACATTGCACAGTCAGTTACTATGCCTGGAAATGCTGTTAAGATGGTAGAATTAGAACAAGGCATGAGTTCGAATACCGTCTCTGGATCGGCTACAAATATTCGAGATAGAAGGTGCTTGCATTCCATTGAAATGCTAACAAAGTGTGGTATTGAGTAATGGACATTAATAATCCTCTGGGTGTAAACGAATAACATATTGCTTGTTAACTCATTGTAAAGCAACTGGAAGAGCTTAACGGATTAAAAGAAAAGGCAATGACTAACTTGGAGTGTCTTTCTGAAGTTCTTTGGGTTTTCAGGATCTTCAAATGGATAAGCTCCAACCAACATCACATATAAAGTAACCCCACAAGACCAAACATCAGCAATCTGCAACTCACAAAGTAAAGGACATCAGAAATTGCTGGTGTAGAAGAAGACAAGGTATGGTCGACCGGGACGGGGCGGTCGACCCAGCACTACCTTCCCGTCGTATTCTCTTCTAGAAAGAACTTCTGGTGCAATGTAAGCTGGGGTTCCAACAGTAGATTTTGGTTGGGAATGCAGCACTGATGACTATAAAGTGAAACCAACCTGTTAGAAACATTAACAATCTAAATTTGGGATAATTGAACTTTTGAAATCCTTACTTTTGAATAGCCGAAGTCACAAATTTTAAGACGCGGGGCTGAGCTTCCATCCAAAAGTGTATTCTCCAGCTTAAGATCTCTGTGGCAAATTTCCTGCAAATCAAGAGGAAGAGAAGAAGAATGGAAAATCAGCCTGAAATGACCATTTAAACATCAGAAAGCAAGCAAGTCAGTACCATTGAGTGACAGTAGCTGACTCCTGAAATCAGCTGCTGAAAAAAATACCTGGCCTGTACAGATTCACCAAAGAAACGAAGAACAAACAGAACATTTAGGTAAAGAATCCAGTTTTTATGCAAATTAGGAACAGATTAGGCTAACCAACAGACAATTTTCTGCAAAGCCATCCAAGAGAATTCATTGCAATTCAATTTCTCATCAATTTACCAAATCATGACAAGTTAAATAGTCAAGTAGCAACCTAATTTACCTCATCTTCACTGAATCTTCCGGCATTACATATTCTTTCAAATAATTCTCCCCCAGCTGCATATTCCATGACTATTGCCAGGTGGGTGGGAGTGAGTAGGACCTGTATAAAACAAAACGTGTTTCATAAACAAAATGCCACAGTCTAGTACTCGGTCCGCTGTAGCAGAGTAAGCTTCAAAAGCCCTTTCACGTCATCGATACTTAATAAAGGAAGGTAGACAGAAGTCATACAATGCAGAAATTGAACAATCATCAAAAACTAATTTCACAGCTTGAAATCAAATACCTCCTTAAATCTTATGATATTTGGATGCTTCAAAGACCTGTGATTCACAATCTCCCGCTGAACATGCTCATCAATCTGCAAGAAACCGACAATCAATATAAACTTCACCGACATATTACACAGCACAAATCAAGAAGCAGATGTTGTAAACCAATTGGGAAAGTTGTGGGATGAACTGGGAATGAAGTTATGAAGATGATAGAACAGTACCTTGTGGCCCCTCTCAATATACTTGACAGCATAAAGCTCGCCACTCCACTTATCTCTCACAAGTTTAGCAACACCAAAATTCCCAGACCCAATATCCTTGAGTATCTCATAGCGTTCCATATGGGTTTCAGCTGAGTAGCAGAATAAACAAATTTACCAATCTCACAACAGCAGCAGTAGAGTTGTTGTTCAGTTTCAAATTGGTTGGGTTCTACTTTTTTTCAGTCGGGCATTTTATCGAGCATGTGGTGTGCAAGTTTAAAGACATGGGGAAAGGAAAAGGTGGAGGAATATTGGTTGGCACGGTGGGTTGGGTTAGCAGTTACCATTTAGCACTCGGATCAATGCCAATATCCAAAAGTTTTAAGATCCCCATGACCATGAGAAAGCAAGAGAAGACGACAAGTCGATTAAGGAAAAACACGTGGCGCTTTTCTATACGCCCAACGTTTGAGCAACCGTAGTCACCTCTGCCTAAACATAAGATCGATCTGTGGGCGAGTACCAATGTTCCGTACTCGAGCGCGTGAGTTGATGCAAGTCCGCAAACTTCGCGCTACTGAAGGCGATATCCATGTATTTATACGTAAAGTATTTTATTATTAACTTTAATTAAAAAATTTGTCTCTCTGAAAAATCATTTCAGATTTTGGAAGGCCGTGCAGTTTAGCGTTACCATGCAAATTTGGACGTATATAAAAGCATTTAATATTTTCGAGGGAAAAATTCCCCTCATCCCATTTGGATAAGAACCTTACTTGGAATTAGGTTTTCATTCAATAATTGATTCAAAGCTATTGTTACTCACAATAACCAAAACAAAACTCATAACCCGACCCCGTTCTCCATTTATTCATTTTTTAAATTATTTAAAATTTGATCGAACATATATATATAATTTAAAAAGTCCCTCAGTTCAATTAATGTTAGGGACGTGAAAAACTTGTTTTATAATATAAAATGGCACGCTGCTACTCGGACTCAAACCAAGATGCTCTAAAGAGCCGTGCATCTACCAATTTCACTGGTTTTCTCAAAATCATAATAACCTATTATTATTCACTCGTCAAGATTGAAAAAATATAATTAGAATAAATTTTATTAATTTAAGAATAGTCTGGTTTTAAAAGATTTTGCAAACCAATTTAATGATGATATATTCTATAACAGTAATAATGATTTAGAGAAAAAAAATAAGGGTTCATAGAATTAAAAAAAAATAATGTTTTAACTCAATTCATTAATGTCAATTTCACTTTACTATTTACTATTTACTATTTGATTAGATAGAAAATATATAATAAAATAAAAAATTAATAAAAATCAATAAAATATATACTGGGAACAAAAAGGAGAGGATAGAAAGCAACATGCTTTAAGATAAAAGTTTGAAAATCATTTTTATTCTAAACTTTTTCAAATAACTATTTTTAGTATAAAAAGAACATCACTTTAATTATTAAGGTCATATGTATGGAATATAAAGCAACATAGCTTAGTTAATTAAGTATTGAATGAATCATTTGTCATATGAGAAAATAAAAACAAATAATAAAATTGTTGTATTTTGGAGCAACACGATAATTAAAAATAAAAAAGAAATGATTGAGGAATTAAATGCTAAAATAAGGTGGGGAAAGGGGGCGACGTGGGCGGCAGAGAAGGGGGGGGAAGTGGGTGGGTGGCCACCTTTTTGTAAAATAGAGATTGGGGGGAAAAAAAAGGCATGGGGAAACCAACAAATAAAGAAGATTGTGATATGTGGCAAGATTGGGGAACCCACCTGGCGCGCCCATGCCCCGATGCCCATGTCTTTTGGGCTTTATAGATTGCTTCAGTTGCAAGTACTTATCCATCGTGGCTTGGCGAATCTCTTTATGGAACTGTGGGTTTGATCTTGTGTAGTGGAGTAATGGTGCGTCTTGCTTGTTGGGGTTGTTGAAAAAACTGATACGGAAACAAAACAACACAATCATGGAATGTAGACCAGATCCGATGAACTTAGTGCTCCTCTCTCTAGTCGTTTTCGTTTATTTTGTTTCCTTAGTCATCTTAGGTTGGATATTGACTCTTGTGCGTCGTGGTATAGGTAGAGATTTCAACAGGACCGGGATGAATTTTTGTGCATGATAGTGAAAGTAGAAATGACTACGAGATGAGGTAGGGACAATAAATCTTCCCTTTTTTCATCTCCGTCCCTATCATATATTTCGTATTTAATACTGAGAATGTTTGCTTAATTCATGACATCAAAGTTATCTATTTATAATCAAATAAATTGCAAGAATATGAAAATAGTAATAAATGGAAAGGAGACAAATAGGTAGATATTTGCGTTATAATAAAATATCAAATATAATATATAGTAAACTATAATTTAATATTAAATATCCTTAATAAATACTTTGGGAGGAAGAATTTGCACGGTTCAAAATGGATTAGTTTAAATATTACAACTAGAATCTCAAAATTAACTATTTTTAATATATATATTAAGCAAGGCGGGATGGTGACGATAATATAATACTGTTCTTGACACTCGTTTATGTAACGATAAAAAATATTTTCCACTCTCTCCCCCATTTCCCCTTCTAAACACATAATTCCCTTCCCATTCAAACGGGAGTTGCATGGGTAAAATGGACATCTTTAGGTGGAAGATACAACTCTCGTTGTTATTTCTTTTGCTATTTAATTTTTTAAACATTCTCTTTTAACTTTAATCATTTAAATATGGATACGGGATTTTTTTAATGATTGAAGTTTCTAAATATCCTCGTATACCATTTATCTCTTTTAACTTTAGTACGCTAAAAAAATTTGTAAATGATTTTTTTTTTTAAGTTGACAATCTATTAACCAACAAACAAGTTGACTTTTATTTTGCTTATAGGGATTAAAAAATGTAAAAACAAAAATGTGGTTGATGTAAACATCTCATCTCTAATGGAAGAACCAATCCACTCTATCTACTTGCATTAAAAAAAAAAAAGTAATAATAATAGCATATAGTACTATTTATAAGATTAAAGACATTTATAATATATTAAATTATTTAAACATATACAAAATATATATATTTTTTTTTTGGTTAAACTATAATTTTTATTATAGATTTAATTTAAGGATATGATGTCATAAATAGTTTTTATGATCAATAAAATTTACAAAGGTTTTATCACGTCATAAAAACTATTTACGATAGTTTATCATACCATAATAATTAAACTATAAATTTTATACTTTAACATAAAAAAAATAAAATATTTTACATACATTAAATTTATTTAGTAAAAATAAAGCCTATCACGTATTTTGAATTTGATGATTTCATTCGAGAATGATTCTATGGTTGGCTTTACAACTTGATCAATATTTATTTACAACAAATATACATTACAAGTTGAAAAGGAAGAAGTTGACGCTAATTTCTCATGTATTTTAAATATAAATAGTAACCTATTTAATGTGCGGACGACTAAAATCTCAATACATTATGCACTTGCAGGTCAAGGGGTTATGAAACGAAGATGGGCCGGAGCATAAATGGGCTCTCAAAGAAACCATACCCGACCGACCCGACCCGACCCATATCCGTGAGCGTTAAATGAACAATTACGGGGTTGAAGGCGGTTACTGTTGCTGCAAGTGCAACGCACACGAACGCCGTTTCTGAAAGTAAACAGAAAAAAAAAAAAAAAAAAAAAAAAAAAAAAAAAAAAAAANCCGTCCGTACCAATCCCAAACGAGAGCTGAACTCTTCCAATTTCGCGCGCCCAAGCGCCAACTGCTGCAGCCTTTGTCTTTGCCCATTTCGTCTTGCAATACAATGTTGTTGTGAATTGTTGGTTCAGGCATTTACATCGATTCGTTTCGTCTTCTCCCTTCCGTTTCATTTGACAAAAAAGCTCATTGTGGAGGGGAGAATTTTCGGGGCGGAAATATGTGGGTGTTCTATATGATCTCCTTGCCTTTAACTGTGGGCATGGTGATCGTCACGCTCAAGTACTTTGCTGGTCCATGGGTGCCTCGTTACGTTTTTCTTACCGTCGGATATACCTGGTTCTGTTCTCTCTCCATCATTATACTCGTCCCTGCGGACATCTGGATGGTATGCTTCTTATCGTGTCTTGTTAATTGGATTCGTCGGTTGCTTTTATTTGGAGATTTGGCATTTCGATGCGTTTGATATGAATTTGACAATTGGTTTCGTGAGATTTTAATTTGCCGTTGGAAGGAGATTTGGGAATTAGCTGAAGTGATTAGGTCTTGTGTAATTATCTTCATTATTTTCGTTGATGGAGGTTTGGGTAGTAGGTTTCTATTTATTCTTCTACAAATTGGCATCTATTCGAACAGAATTCATGGCGTGGGTTTGTAGGATCAATTTCATGTATTTTAATTGATGATGATAGTTTTTAGATATTTTTGTAGCTCCAGATTTCTACTAGCATGGTCATTGATAACGGTACCAATATTATCGATCTACCTATCTATTTATTTATTTATATATGTAGAAACAGAGAGATAATAAATACAAATAGCATATTCGATCAACTATTTGGTATTATTAGTTTTTGGCAGTTGTACTTCTAGATAGTTAGTTGTGATCCTCAGTTGCAATCTCTACCAATTCCTCTTTCCTGCATGAAAAGCACTGTTAATTGTTTCTGCAAAAAGATAACCCAGAGATCATCTTGCATCCTCTTGTTAGCCAATTTTTTTTTTTCTTTTTTTCTTTTTCCGAAGTGTTAGCTGAAACAAACAATAATCATATTCTTGCTATTGATATAATGTATGTATGTACAGACTACAAGTCGTCTGCCAGAGACTGGAGTAATTTCTTTCTTTTGGAGCTGGTCCTATTGGAGTACATTTTTACTTACCTGGTATACTCATAGTACATATACACTTCTCTCGCTTAAAAGCTGTAGAGTAATCCTCATATTTTCAAATCACATCTTGAACCAGGGCTGTGGTGCCACTTATCCAGGGTTTTGAAGATGCGGGTGACTTTACTGTGAAACAAAGACTGAAGACCAGCATCCGTGTTAACTTGGCATTTTATTTGGTTGTTGGATCCATAGGTCTTTTTGGACTAATTCTCCTCATCGCAATGCATAAGATTTGGTTAGTTATTGCTTGAAAATTTTGGCTTTTATAGATCCCCTCACATAATGTTTTAAGCCAACCAAACAAAAAGAACGCAAACCCACCAAGGTTCCATGAACTATATATGATAAACTAGAAAATAAATTGGAGGAGTCTTATCCACAAAAAGTTTAAAAGCCCCACCTTTGTAACTGTCAAATTATCTTGGTATATTATGTCTGTTGATTTTACAAGTTTGTTCCTTTGCACATTTGTGAATTATTATATTATTGAACACTTTCTGTGATCAGAATAAAATTATTTTGCCTCTTTTTCAATAGGCATGGCGGTGTTCTGGGTTTCGCTATGGCGTGCTCAAATACATTTGGATTGGTAACAGGTGCATTTCTTCTTGGCTTTGGTCTGAGTGAAATCCCCAAGAGTATTTGGAGAAATGCTGACTGGACTACACGCCAAAAAGTTCTTTCTCATCAAATTTCCAAGATGGCTGTTAAACTTGATGATGCTCATCAAGAACTATCAAATGCTATTGTTGTAAGTGTTAGCCTCCCGCCTCCCCCATGACACTCAGCAGATGGACAGAAAGAAAAACTTAACTAAATGAAATCTTCCAAATCAAGCAGCTCCTCTCTGTTTCACACGTGCACACAGATGCATGCATTTGCACCTGTAGATACACACACCAATGTGTATACTTAGATTTGTCGTTTTTATTGTTATGCTGTTCCATTATCGTTTCTGGTTTACCCTCTTTATTCCATGTATATTTGGCCGTGTCTTACTGTTAAAGTGCTTATTTAAAAAGTTTGGCTTTTGGCTTTTTTTTTTATTTTTATTGAATTCTGTATTTATGATTTATTTTTCATAGTCGTTCCTATGCAACTGGTCCATCTTTTATTAGGTATTTAGTTAACTGAGTTGTAGTTCTGCAGTAGGAGTTATTTTCCTCTTCTCTATCTTATGTATGTAAGAAAATAATATAAAATGAGTGATCCGTATATCAATTGGCTGATTTTACTTTGTGGCAAGTGAGTAGTTGAGATTGGTAACGTCTTTCATGGAAACTTTGAGTGGGTGGGGTATCGGCTGCCTAAGCAAATAGAGATGAAATTCCCATAAGTAGCAACTTGCAACTAGTTTATAGTATTTTATTGATTGGTTAATATGCATGGAAGAAGAACAACCTAATTGTTTTTATTCAATATTTGATCTTCATTTATGTAATAGGTTGCCCAAGCAACGTCTAAGCAGATGTCTAAACGTGATCCTCTAAGACCTTACATGAATGTCATTGACAACATGTTAACTCAAATGGTAAAAATCTTTTTCATTGTTTTATCCATTTTAAAGACATCAGTATCTTAACTAGTGTTTTTAATGCATCATTTTCTTGCAATTGCCCATTCTCAGTTTAGGGAAGATCCATCTTTCAAACCACGAGGTGGACAATTAGGAGAAAATGATATGGACTACGATACCGATGAGAAATCAATGGCAACACTTAGGCGTCATCTTCGCAGAGCAAGAGAGGAGTACTACCGGTATAAAAGGTATATATGGATTATTTACTCCTTTCCGGTCATTTCAGATTGGAAGGTTTCTTGGAGGTTTTTGAGTTGTTCGGCATTTATTTTGATGCTTTCTTAACTTTTCAATTTGTCCATAAAAAGTTATGTTCTCTCTCTTTGTTTCACAAACAAACACAAACAGACAAATAATATATATATATATATATATATATATATATATATATATATATATATATATATATATATATATATACGTACAAGCACAGCTTTATTGTATCTCGCGTTGCTTAGTCGGTGCTTTCTAGCCTTTAGAATGGGTTAAATGCTAGAAGTAAATATGTTTATTTTGTGTGTTGCATTGGTATCGGGATAGATATTATATTTGTTGAACTTAGAATCTTTTATTTGATTTGTTTCTTTGAATTTATGTACATTATCCATTAGGAAGATGGTGGAATTGATGATCGATCAAATTTATGGTTTTGAGGGGCATTTTGGTCACTGTCAGGGAGTTTGTTAGAATGAATCTGGTTATTAATAGAGTGATTTAAGGAAATTGAAGGTTAGACAAATATTGGGTGAGTATTTCAAGTAGCTTGGAATTGCGATAGCTGGCGGAAGCTTTAAAAAATTTCTCCAGTTTTGCAATCCTTTCATAATCTCAATACAAATATCAGTTTGGTGCCCATTGAGTTTGTATCAAAGCTTCACTCTTGGTAATGAATTATGAGTTCAGGAGCTAAATTATTGCGTAAAAATGGACAGAATCATGTACAAAAAGGAAGGAACCATTGAAATAATTAAGGCAATAAATTTCAGAGGGGCTAAATTATGACCGGGCAAGTATTTGGAGGAAGGAGAGATTGCACTTTTTTGCCAAAGCTGACTTTAAGTTAGCTATCGAAAAGCGGACTTTGAGGACATAAACTTGTTCAAGAATCTCAAAAACTGTGTGAGAAGAACATGATTGTCAAGGGTAGAGTGCTTGTGTAGAAAAAGAAGAAACTTAGACGAGGATATTTCTTGGAAGAGCATGTGTTTGGAGTTGCAAGAGTGAAGTGTTCTGGTAACTGAGAAAGAGAGAAACAAATTACAAAGTTATCTTTTTCTATTGTCTTCATTAACCTTTTTGCTTGAGCTCACCATGTTCGGTATGGAGGCAAGCATTGCATGTTGGAAAGGGTAGAATGCATTGGCGATGGTGAGGGTTTATTTGAAAAGTAAACAAGGAGTGGCAAAGGGGTGTTGGTGCATGGAAGTTATTTTTAGTCACCTTGCATTCTTGCTACATCTTTTATCAAATAAGCTTGCTCTAGGTACTCAATATTTTTTCTATATATATATTTTAATCTTTTTGGCTATTGCTACATACTCATCTCAACCTGAACATTGAGATTGATAAGCTCTGTAAGTGTACATCTTGGGCTTATCTCTTGCATTCAATCTTGGGATCACATTGCTGCTTAGTCTTAAATGTCTTATTGTTAAATGTATATGGTCATTTAATGTTACATTAGAACAGCTTTGCAATGTCACTATAAAGTATATTCAAGAAACATCTCTTTTGCTATGTCAATTTAACCTCTTTAAACGAAAAGTCAGTAGTTATTCAGGTTTTATTTGGTGGCAATGTGTTAATAGGAGTTGGCATCCTAAGTGCCGTTACTTGACCTGCACCCTGAGGAGAGGTGTATTTTAGGGGTAAAGTAAGAATATACTATATTACTAGGGGCGTATTAGTTATTAGCTGGAGCTGGTTAGAATGAATATGGTTATTAGAAATAAATAGCGTGTGCAAGAGGAAAATAGATTGGACGAGTATCTCAAGTAGCTTGGAATTGAGAGAATTAGGAGAGGCTTTAAAATTTCTTTTCCAATTTTTTTATTTGTTCATCGTTTCAGAACAAATTGGTTCGTACCATTTTACTGCTTCAAGTGTGTGATATCTTGGCAATGAAATAAATCTTGCTCTCAACCACCATTGATTTTGCATCTCCTTTTGTTAATTTCTATATGCTGTATCATCATGAGATGTTGATTTTTGAATATTCCCCCTTTGGATGTAATTATATCTGCAAATGATGGTTTAAATTAACAATTATTGGTATGCTTACCGTGACAGTCAATCTTCTGTCCAAGTACTTTGGATTCTCAATTTACTAGCTTTATCTGCTTATTGACTTTCTTGGAGGAGCAAGAATTCTTGTTTTCTGCTTGTTAGATATCACCGATTAGTTTTAAAACATNATATGACCTCTGTAATGAAGGCCCTTGAACTTGAAGACACTATAAAGAATTATGAACGCCGCACGTCAACTGGATGGTTTGCCCCCTAATTACTAACTTTGGTGTTTTATTTTAGCCTGGTTACCTTTCATCTCAGATTTTAGATCTTTACCATCAGAATGTCCATGTTATTTTGTCAGGAAATATGTTTCAACCCTCAGACATGCTCGAAGTGGGAAGTTGGGGTCTATCTTGGATACACTTGGTAAGCATAAACTTCATCAATGTCATTTTTTTCTTTAGTGCTACCTGTGACCACATGAGATAGTGTGATGCCTTCGCAGAATGTTTGTGGATGTCATCTTCTTGGAATTATGGAACATAATTAAATGTTCTTTATACTGCATTAGTAAGTCAAATATTGGTCTCAGTCGTAAATAATATGGGCAGCCTGTTCTTATTTGTTGCAGTCAAGAGTTTCTTCCTTTTTAATATCTGTTTGTGCTTAGACCAGCTTTTGTGCATCCCGACTGGAGAACTTCCTAATTCTACTATATTTGGTTATTTAAGAAACTTGTAGGATATTAAATTGTAGGTAAGTGGCCACCATGACTTGAACCCATTTCCTCTAATGTCTTGTATTTTTTACATTGGTTCTCGTGGACTACTGGGCCAACCTATAATTGTTAGTTAAGCGGTCAATTTTGAAGGTCATTTATAGGTCAACAACCTACTTTAAGAACCTGGCAGGATTTAGAGAAATTTCATACTTTGAATAGGTGTACCATACCATTGGATTTTTGCGACGGGTGTATAGTGTCTCTGCTTCGAATGGTTTAAAAAAATATCAGTTTCATTGGACACATAAGATTGAGGTAGCCTTTTGGCAAATAAATCATGGTGTGTGAGAGTTCTACTTCTTGCTTTGCCTATTTTGAGCAACCGTTTGTTGTGGTGGCTGAGAGACCTCTGGAGTGGAATCAGGTAGTCTTAGGCACAATGTGCCACTGTGCACGTATGGAGGTTTAGTCAGTGAGCAAGGTCGGCCTTGATGTATAGGAGGGAGCTAATGGAAATTGTACTTGCTTTCAGATTCGGTGCCCTTTTTAGGCAGGGGTCTGCACAAAGTCTAAATTTTTTGCTTGATTTCAAATCGTTGGTGTAGGATGCCTTGAAATGGATCTTCGAGCTCTTGGCTCTGAACTTAATATTCAGTACAGATCTTGGATTTAAATAAGGTGAGCCTTTTCGTTTGGATGATTTTTCAAGGTACATTTTTATTATCCATTATCAACTCCAAAATAGAATCACAACCTTCAGCCTATCTAGATTCCCATGGGATGGAATGATAATTACTCAAAAAGGATGCTTGGTGCATAAGTTGTATGGTACCTAGGAAGCAATCTTGTATGGCTAAGCTCTAGGGTTCTTGACATTCCAGCTGTATGGGCAACCATGAGCTAGTACTCAAGACTTGCAAACAGCTGGCGATGGATTAGTTTTGAGATGAAATGTAAAGAGATTGCCACGTTTGTGCAACTATGTGCGATCTACCAGTGGACAAATCATTGACAATAGCTCCATTGGGACTGCTTGTTCCTTATTCCTTTACTCCACTAGGTGGGAAAGATAACAGCGACTTTGTTGAAGGCTACCTTGCGATCTACAAGTATGCCCTTCTACCTCAGTGACACTTTCTCCACAGCTAAAGTTGGTAGTTAGAATTTCTTAACAGAGGAGTGCAGTTCCGTAGGTACGTCTTCATCGTACTAAATACTGGCAAGATCTTATTAAGTTTGTTTTTGTCAAGAAGTCTTCAAAATGCACCAGACATTTGTAAAGAGGAGCTCATCCCTTCAATTCCGACTGTAAGTTTGATGTCATGAACTGCTATTTTGAAGTACACCCAAAATGCATTACTTCCAACAATTCAATATAGTCGGCGCATTGGATTTACTTGCGGGTGACAGCTGAGAAATTTGGTAGAATTCTTTGAGAGAAGTGAACTTTGTAAAACTACAAAGGAATGCTTGATTGATTTTCTACTTCTTCCACCCATGCCAACATACATATATATATAGGTAAATTGGGACATTCCCCATTACCATTCCTTATCCAAAAGTCATGCATCTATTTAATTAGGAACTAATGAACCTACATGTATCTATTCATGTCCTTATACATGTCCCTGTACATGTACAAGTGACCATTCAACACATGTATCTATTCATACATGTATCTACTAGTGTCTCTTCAACACCCTCCCTTCAACTGAATTCTGCAGAAATTAGTTTAGGACTTCACTTCATCTTCTTGAACTATATCTTGAATTCTGCTCATCCCCATTTTTTTTCTAAGCTTCTCGAACAATGGTTGTTTCAAGGGCTTTGTGAATAGGTCTGCGATTTGTTCATCACTTCGGCAAAAATTGAGTTCAATAGTGCCTTCTTTACACAAATCACGCAGGAAATGAAATCGAACATTGATGTGCTTACTCCTTCCATGCAACACAGGATTTTTAGACAACTTAATAGTTGACATATTATCACAATATATAACCGTCGTACCTGGTTGATTCAGATTAAGAATTTCAAGCATTTTTCTTAACCAAATTGCTTGGCACGAGCATGTTGCTGCTGCCACAAACTCTACTTCTGTAGTTGAGAGTGTTACAATAGGTTGCTTCTTTGAAGACCAGCAAATAGCTCCTGAACTCATCATGAAAATACTTTCTGAAGTACTTTTACGATCATCTATATCACCTGCATAGTCGCTATCTGTATAGCCAATCATCTTCGAATCATCTCCTTTCTTGTAGAATACCCCCAAATCAAAAGTTCCTCTCACATAACGAAGTATCCTTCTTGTTGCATTGAGATGTTTTTCAGTTGGATGATCCATGTAGCAGCTTATCTTACTAACCGCATACATAATGTCTGGTCTTGTTGAAGTTAAGTACATCAAACTTCCCACAATTTGTTTGAAGTACCTATTATCAACCTCTCCCTTCAATATCCTTGTGCAACTTCAAACCCAATTTTGATGGAGTTCCAAATGTGCACTCATCCATTTTAAATCTTTCAAGTAATTCTTGAGCATATTTCTTCTGACAGATAAAGTTACCCGCGGGAGTTTGAGTAACTTCTACTCCGAGAAATATCTCATCAAACCAAGATCTGTCATTTCAAATTCCTTCATCATGCTCTTCTTAAAAAGTTCAAATATTTCTTCATTATTGCCAGTAAATATTAAATCATCAACATATAAGCAAATAATGAGAATGTTACCTCCCTTTTAAGTTTTCACATACAACGTATGTTCGTATGGGCATTTAGTGAATCCCATCTTTTCAAAATGAGAATCAATGCCACTGTACCATGCTCTCGGAGCTTGCTTTAAACCGTACAAAGGTTTCTTCAACCTGTACACTTTTTCCTCTTTACCTATTTGAACAAAACCTTCTGGTTGCTCCACATATACCTCTTCTTGAAGCTCTCCATGTAAGAAGGCCGATTTCAGATCAAGTTGATAAATAGGGTGCTGCAATAGAAATTATTATAAGCCTTATAGTATCTTGATGTGCTACTGGTGCAAATACCTCTTTATAATCAACTCCATACGTCTGCTTGTATTCTTTTGCAACTAGTCGTGCCTTGTACTTATCAACCTCACCATGTTCATTCAACTTGGTTTTGAAAACCCATTTTACTCCAATTGTTTTCTGCCCTTTAAGAAGACCAGTGAGCTCCTAAGTCTTATTCTTCTCTATGGATTTGATTTCACTATCCTTGGCTTCCTTCCATTTCTTCTCCTTTACAGCTTCTTCATAGAAAATTGGATCACTATCCATAAAGAACGCTAAATAAGCACTATCACTCGAGTCATAGTCCATCTCATAATCAATCATCCAATTTGGTCTCTTTCTTGTTCTTGGATTTCTTTGATTGTGATCATGATCTTCTTCTTCTACTGGTTCTTCTTGTTGAGCTTGTGATGAGCTCTCTCCATGCTCATAGTGAGGTTGAATAGGGGCTTCAGCTTGTTCTTCTTCAAGATCTATAGGAAGAACCAGTAGAAGAAGAAGATCATGTTCACAATCAAAGAAATCCAAAAACAAGAAAGAGACCAAATTGGATGATTGATTATGAGATGGACTATGACTCAAGTGATAGTGATTATTTTGCATTTTTTATGGATAATGATCCAATTGTATGAAGAAGCTGTAAAGGAGAAAAAATTGAAGGAAGCCATGGACAAATTGAAGGAAGCCATGGACAGTGAAATCAAATTCATAGAGAAGAATAAGACTTGGGAGCTCGCTGATCTTCCTAAAGGGAAGAAAACAATTGGAGTAAAATGGGTTTTCAAAACCAAGTTGAATGAACATGGTGAGGTGGATAAGTACAGGGCACGACTAGTTGCAAAAGGATACAAGCAGAAGTATGGAGTTGATTATAAAGAGGTATTTACACGAGTAGCACGTCAAGATACTATAAGGCTTATAATTTCTATTGCAGCACAGAAATCATGGTCTATTTATCAACTTGATGTAAAATCGGCCTTCTTACATGGAGAGCTTCAAGAAGAGGTATATGTGGAGCAACCATAAGGTTTTGTTCAAAAAGGTAAAGAGGAAAAAGTGTACAGGTTGAAGAAAGCTTTGTACGGTTTGAAGCAAGCTGTACACTTTTTTCTCTTTACCTTTTTGAACAGAATCTTCTGGTTGCTCCACATATACCTCTTCTTGAAGCTCTCCATGTAAGAAGGCCGATTAGTTGTTGGTGACAATAGAGAAATTTGGTAGAATTCTTTGAGAGAAGAGAACTTTGTAAAACTACGAAGGAATGCTTGATTGATATTCTACTTCTTCCACCAATGCCAACATACATATATATATATATAGGTAAATTGAGACATTCCCCATTACCATTCATTATCCAAAAGTCATGCATCTATTTAATTAGGAACTAATGAACCTACATGTATCTATTCATACATGTATCTACACATGTACAAGTGACCCTTCAACATATGTTGAACTTATACATGTATCTACACATGTACAAGTGACCCTTCAACATATGTATCTATTCATACATGTATCTACTAGTGTCTCTTCAACATTACTAAGAACTTTGCTATCAAACTCAGTAGCAGTACTTCTCTCCTACTGAAACGATTCCTTTTCAAGAGGATTTATGGCTGTGATTCATCTTGTGTTTATTTGTTGGAAAGAACGGTAACACCTATTGGCATAGTTAACCAGCTGACAAGGAAGCATAATTATATTCTAGAGGATCTCAATATTTGCTGTTCTCAATGTCATATGAAAAAATTGGCTGATAAAAGGAAGTGAATTGAATGTTGTGGTAGAGGACTTGGCATTTTTGAAGTTGCAATCCTATCAATAATGCTCCCTGTAGAATGTTCAAATCAGAAACTTGTGCCGTTTTTTTTGTGGCCCTTTCCTAGTTAGAGCTAAGGGAGCGTGATTTCTTAACCAACTTTTCCAGCTTCAAGTGCTATCCATCTAGTATCTGATCTCTTCCTCCATTCTATCTTAGACGATCCGAGGTTACTCGACTCTCCAGCCCCTCTGGGCACTATTGGAGACTTGTGGCTCTGTATTAAAGGCAGACCTCTTTCCCTTCATCTCAACTCCAACATGGGAATTGCCTGTTGAACCAAAAAAATATAATGTTCTTTGCAGTGCATCTCAATCAAATGGGAGCAGAAATACTAGTTAGTTATGTGGAGCATACTTGTAGAGGGCATTTCGGTGCTTCTAATCAGTGCGTCATTGTATCATGTATGTAACACTATGGGGGTAGATCTACAAGGGTGGGGTCGTTAGATCTGAAATGTAAATAAAAGAGATGCAGGAAGGAATATGTTGTATTTGGTCGCTAATGCGAGTGAATGGGACCCTCTGAGTTCCTACATTCTCACTGCTAGAGTTTCTTCTCAGTGGTGAGCCCTTGCAGTTATCAAGTATATTTTGATTTTTATTTTATGGGTTTTCTTGTTTGTTTTTTCTCCTCTGAAATGTACATCAGTATGAATGTGTCTGACATTGCCACAGATAAGTAGTCACCATGCTTATTAGCTTGTATTGTAACTATCTGTTAGTCTTTTATTCGATATCTTGCAACAGTAAAATACTTTTATTTTCTGCTCTAAATCGTAAATAATGAATATTTACAATGAGTTAGTGGTCTGCAGAATTTATATGGCGATGCATCCTAAGAAAGCATCTTCAGAAAGTTTTGGCTGTTATACTTGGTATCATGTCTGCTGCAATTCTTTTAGCCGAGGCCACCCTGTTACCAAGAGTCGATTTATCACTTTTCTCAATGCTCATTAAATTAGTAGGACGAGAGGAGGTGCTTGTGCAGGTATATTATCGTGCATATATCTCATTATGTAATTGTTAGGACATTCAGTTAAACATGATATGTGAACCAGTATTTATGTATCTTTTGTTTATTATGTACAATTCAGTCGCATGGGATTCTTTCATTTCATTAAATGAACTGTGGGCGATTCTTTGTCAAAGTAATTTTCCTAGAGGCAGGGTGTTCGGGATAAGAAAATGAAAAGAAGCATATTTCATTTACCGCAACCCAATTTTCATACTGGTGATAAAAACCGAAATAAACAGATTGGTCTTGACTCGGCAGTTGTTAATTTTGACATGCAGCTCCCTTATCTAATCACGAGCTACAACCTAGCTGTTAAGACCCCTATTTACATTAGAGAACGAAAGTTAAATGATAGCTAAACCAGACGCGTGAACTAAAATTATTTTGATATTCTCAGTATTAATTATTATTATTATTATTATTATTATTATTTTTAATAATAAGAACAAGCTTATTTCTTTTTCTTTTTTTTTTTTCTTTTCTTTTCTTTTCTTTTCCATTTTTTTTAGAAAAAAAAGTTTATTTTCTTGCAATCTGCAATCTTCCTATAGTAGTTCTGGAAAAAATATAAAAATCTTTCATCAGTTTTTCAGAACATCTACTTAAGATTCAGTTTAGACTTTAGGATCCCTTTCCTCATTATCTGACTATTATCTGTTACTTTTCTCCCTGCCATAATTTTTCCCGTATGTAGTGGATTCATTTTTGCTTCTCTGGGACTTCTCTGATGATTTGTAAATCTATTTTCTTTTCTTTCAGGCCTTTGCTTTTGTTCCATTGATGTATATGTGCGTGTGCACGTATTATTCTTTATTCAAGTTTGGAACTTTGATATTCTATTCATTGACACCCAGGCAAACAAGCTCTGTGAGCTTGCTTTTAATTTGTTCGTGAGTATTTCAGTTATACCTATTATTATCTATTCATCTTTATGATAGAGTAAGTAGTCATGTTATGTTCATTCCTCTACTAGGATGGTTGCCAGGTATGCTCCACCGATTTCATTCAACTTTCTCAATCTCATACGTCTTGATGGGAACGAGAAAACTGTTTTTGAACAGGTAATCATTGCTATTACTATTACTATTATTTTTAATTAGTGCAATGTTCCTTTGCAGCTGTGGTTTATTTTTGGGATGTGAGGTCTTACCTATTTATGATCTTTCTTCATCACTTACTAGTCTAAGTCCCCGTGACATTATATTTTCACCTTTCCTGAGTGCTTAAAAATTCTAACGCTTATCAGTAATATATTTGTGACTGTGATGTTCTGTTGTCTCCTTAAATCATATTCACTAGTTTACCTGATATATTGTGCAATTATACATAATGGCAGAGGATGGGTAAAATTGATGATGCCGTCCCTTTCTTTGGAAAAGGTTTTAATAGGATCTACCCGCTTATTATGGTTGTCTACACCATTTTGGTTGCCAGCAATTTCTTTAATCGGGTTATTAATTTCCTGGGAAGCTGGAAGAGGTTTAGATTTCAGTCGGAGGTGGATGATATGGATGGATTTGATCCTTCAGGAGTAATTATATTGCAGAAAGGTAGTCCTTGGATAATATTGGTAGTTTACTTTTCTGGATGAGTTTTGGCTTTTTTTATGTCCAACCTAGTCTGGTTCTTATTTGGTCGTTGTCTCATTCGAGAAGTTCTAACATTTGTTCCCAATTTCCTCAGAACGATCTTGGTTTGAACAAGGGCACATGGTTGGTGAGCACGTTATTCCCTTAGCTAGAAATTTCAATGGAATAGACTTGGAGTCAGGCAGCAGCAACAGCGCAGTATGTACATTTTCCATAAATATTTCTTCTCGTGGCATTCATGCAAATTGTGAACCATATTTTGATGTCATGGTGGTGCTATGTTTAGGAGAAATTGAAATCCTCACAATATTTAATGTAGGAGATTTATTTTCGTTGGTGATCTCAAGTAAATGCATCTCGATCTGAAGAATTCTTAATTTGGTAAAACTTTCTTTCTAATCAAGGAGTTAAATATTCAGGGTTTGCTTGATGCCAAAGCGAAGGCAACAAACAGTCTAATAAATGAAGACATGAACGGGAATTCGTCAAAATCTTCTGCTGATGAGGGTCGGAAATATGGTTCTAGCAGAGAAGCCATGAGCAACAAGTATGCCGTAATTAGAGAACAAATTAGACAATCATCATTAGACCCAAAGTCAGTGGCAAACATGGCTTCGGCCAATGTTATCTTACTTGATACAGTTAACGGCGAATCTAGCAATACCAATGAAAAGACGACTTCTGATTTGGCCTCAAAGTGGGAATCGATGAAGATGGGTTTCCAAAACTTCAAGGCTAATATAGGAACCAAAAAGTTCCTTCCCTTGCAACAAATTCAAGAAACAAGATCTCTTTCTCGTCTTGATTCATCTCAGTCTCTTGATGAGATCTTTCAAAGATTGAAACGGCCATCAGATCATGGGAGTCATAGCGATGATGAGGATGGGATTGAAATCAAGGGTTCCGAGTGGGGAACAGAGATTGAGCGATCAAGGCCAACTAGATAACATTCTTTCTTTTCCTTTAGGTTTAAGAATCAAAGAATACTGTACTGAGTATAAGCGTTGGTGCCAGTTGAATTGTTAACTTGCAGTTGGATTATCCCGCATCTGAATACATATTTGGAACATTATCCTGCTATACTAACGCACATACGTAATATAAGCTGACTGGTTGAGAAGAAACAGAAGGATAGAGTCACTCGCTAACCGTTCAAATGACTGTGGTCGTAAAATTCAGAGGTTGCAACTGCAAAGGTTTGTGTCTTGGCGGCATCAGCATTGCTTTGATTCTCAAGTTTTGCTTCAGAACTCAGATGCCATAAGGTAATTTCTTACTGTATATCTTTTTCTGGTATTTTGATATCGATGTCAATGTAACTGTTAAGTTGTTTTAGGAAATGAAGGTTGAAATTGTAGACATGAATGGGGTCTGATATTTGACACTTTTTCTGGAAGCTGTATATTTCATATGATTTAAAAGACTGATGGTATAAGTCAGCCATTGCCGCATTCAGAGGGAGAAAAAAAAAAAAAGAGAGGTCAGCCATTGCTAAAGGATTTTAGATATTTGTTGTGATATGTCATTGATCTTCATTTACATTCTTAGTACGAATGTGATCCCTCCATCTTCAAGAGGGAGAAACTTAGAGTGCTGTAGTAACACTATCTAAGGAGACCCATAATATGTGCACTCTCAAGCCGTTTTCATTGAAGTTCTAAAGTGAATAGAAGCTCATCAAACAGCTTTTCTAGAGTTCAAAATCGCCCAGAGGATCATTTAAGGCAAGAAGAGCCTTTTTAGGCACTCAATCTGCCACTGTACACATATTTGTTTTGAAAAACATCTTTACAGTTTCAAAAATTGAAAAAATTGAAGACCAAATGTGGATAACAAACAAAGATTCCGTCAAGTCTAGCACTCATGGTTTGACATAAACATGAGATCAAAAGGTGATTAGCAAAAAATGAAGATTAAAAAGCAAAGAAAACGAGCAAGCAGGTTGAAAAATGAAAGGCCCCACCAATGGGCAAGTAGTGTATGTGTGTGTATGTCAAATATGATAGATGGAGAGACAGTGTTGATCAGTTGTAGTGCAACCCGACCACAGAAAATGGACGATCTTTGAAATGACACTTTTCCCCCTCTTTTAAAAAACCCTCAAAAAGCAGACCCTCGTGCATATTTATCAATGTAGACCCAACCGGACGTCGACATGTCGTTCCACTTCCCTAACTTTCAAATTCACTCACCTTTCAAGTTTCGACACAGACAAAGATTGGTACTTTTTTCTCTCATTCTCATTCTCATTTGCATTCGAGCCTCATTTACAAACATATCCAAAAACCCATTAAGAATAAACTCTTTTTTTTTTAAATCAAATCAATATTACTGCTCTTATCCAGGAGATTTTATTAATTTTATTTCAGGGAAAAAAAAAAAAAAACAAACAAACAGAAGTGGGACAGGCGATGGATGCAGCCCATACTTCACACTAACTGCACAAATTTCCATGGAAAACCCTGCAAGATGCTTTTAGGGATCTGTGCCGCTGACTGTGGCCTGTGGGTGACAGGTTTCTCTCATCAATTTTCCTTTTTTCTTTTTCTTTTTCTTTTTTTTTTCACAAAAGTATGATTTATATTTTAACCTAACTTTCCAGTCACAAAAAACAGACAGGATCTTTCTATATCTAACATATATTATTGCAATTTTGCAAAACAATATTAGTTCATATTAATATAAATATTAGATTATTATCTTCCTACCTTACTCTTAAAACAGCCGTATCTATTAAATGCATCTAAAATTTTAACTATATTTTAATAAATTCCACACTAAACCAAAAATAATGGAGACATTAAATATAATTTTAGTGTATTATTTACCCATTCTTCCGATAACAATAGCTAGTTGTATTGTAGTGATCTTCTTAAATAATTTTTTTCTCTGGAGAGAAGAGCCTTATTGACTAATTTAATGAAAGATCATAAATTTATAACTTTTTAGAAAAATAAAAGTGGGGTGGCTTAAAATTATGCTAAAAGGGGACAATATCATACTATTTGAAGGGTCTGTGATATATAACACCGTTCGTTACTAAACCAATGGACTAAGGGCGTGAGGACCTATCCCCTTACCCTACGTCTCATGCTCTATGGATATATATAGTTTGGTTGGTTGTCATGTTCAAACTTTAAAAGCACTTACGCAATGCATGCTGAGTTTTCACTGGCTAACTTTCTTTCATTCATTGTTTGATTACTACTAGACATGCAGTTTCAACTACTTCCATCACTTCTCAGTTTACTTCTGTCCTCCTCTGTTTTTCTTCTCTTTTTTTCAACTCAAAAGTTCAACCCCATGATGGAAGAAAGAAGAAGAAGAAGAAGTTTGTGTTCATAGTTCATTACCCAATTGGATAAGATTTCAAGTTTTACTGTACCAAAAAAAGTGTGCTGAATTCATACACAACCCTGTATTTATTATTCTGGAGCAGCTAAACTTTGGGCCATGTTTCTTAAATCTCATCCCCCAAAAGTCTTCCATACATAAAAGCCAATATTTTTCGAGATTGAGATGGCGTTATTTTACTTATATTTTCATGATTTTTTTTCAGACTCCAACAATACAATCTTTCACTCGAACAAAGTACATTATAAATCATCTCACAAACCCTACTTCTATTTGTTCGACACTTGATCCACTATGACTATACCTTTAAAGTTCCCAACTCTTTTATTCGATACTTGAGGATTTTATTGACATAGTTAAGTTAATATAAGTGCATGACTATTATATTATATTAGAAACAGCGGTCCTCCACGTTAGTATAATATTATACACTTTAAGCATAAACTATCACAGCTTTGCTTCTAGTGTACAAATATTTTAACCTAAAAATTATTTTAAATGTGTGAATTATTAATCAAAATATAATTTAATAAATAAAACACTAATAACTATATCGATGGTTAGATCTCGGACTCATGATTATTGAACTATTGTCACGTGGAGACAGTTTGTTTTGGTCTGTGTCACTGACTACTCATATTGTATTACAATGTTTGGTTTCTTTGTCATCTCAAACCAAAAGCAATCCGTTTAGATTTGGAAATATTTTAACTTTTACTGCATTTTCTTGAATTTCACCCCAATTACTGCAAAATAAAAAGGTAAAAAGGGATTTTACCTCATATGCTGTCTTCGTCTGTCCAAGTAAAAACCAAGTTTTATTTATTTATTTATTTATTTATTTATTTATTTATAACAGTCTTTTCAACAAATATTCTGCGTCCTTTCTCATAAATCAAAATGGGGAAGCATGAATATTTGAAATTTTCATTTTCGTATAAAATATTATTCGATATAAGAATCTTCAGAACATAGAGTACATTAAAGGATAATTTTCATATTTTTCGAGACATGTTGGAGAATAACTTGAAATAGTACATAAATTTTAATACGTGACAACTTGGTCGTTATACTTTTAGATTAGTAAAAAGAATAAAATCCTTACAAATTTACCGGTAATTTAAATTTATAGACTAGATTATTATAAAAGCGAAATTATCGAGACTAAATTAATAATTTTACAAAAGAAAAACAAAAATTAACAATTTTATGTAATAAATCCGTGGACTCGATATAAAAAGTGTAATATTCTCGAACATTCATTTTCACTTTTATTATTATTAATCATTTTCCATGCACGTGTTTTTAACTTTTTAAAATGTTAAGAGGTCCCCCACCCTATAAAAAGTTCTATTTAATATAATTTCATATGCAATAAAAAATTTAAATTAGTTTTTATTTATATAAAAAAAAAAATATGTTAGCTTATTGAATAACCTAATGCCAACAAAAATGGTTGGTTTTAAAAAATAAATTACAAAATTCAATTTAAAGGCTAAATTGTTACAAAAATGTCACATATTATAATAATATAAATAATGAAAAAATAGGGATATATTTAGGATTAGAAGAAGCTCAGCTAAATTATGAAATATTTTTTGTATTATAATTTATATTTAATTAATCCTTTAAATCAAATTAAACTTCATTAATTGGTCTTTATAAGCTTTTATTTTCAACGGCAATCTGTCACATCTTTTCCCTACCACAAAAATCAAACCCAATTTTCAATAAAGTTGAAAACGGGACGCCCCACCTATTTCCATTCTCATTATTTTAATATATATATATATATATATATATATAAATAAGTAATTAGGGTTGAAATAAATAAACAAATAAATAAATAAATAAATAAATAATAACTAAAGTACCGAACCAATAGAATATTTTGAGGGCATCGAGAGATATGCTGTATGGTATATGGAAAATAAAATATTTAATTATTAAGAAAAGGGTAGTCTCGAGTTTCACGTTAATTGCTTAATTAATTAAGTAAGTAATCTTCATTAAATTAAATTTACGTGACGTGTCACTTCAAATTAAAATGTAAATTTTGGTTGCTTCTAATGTTTTCCAACTGGCAATCATTGGACAGTTTTATTATTATTATAATGCGGCTTGTGGGTGACCTGTACATGTTTTTATTTTATAAGATTTGAGAATATTTTTACATCATCTTTATTTTATTTTAGTTCTATAGGACTATAGAGTAGATTTTTATAAAATCACGTCTAAATAATAATATGATAATGCTCTCTTCAAATACATAGGTTTGTATTTATTTATAATAATTAAAATATTTCAAGATATATTCCAAATAATTATTGATAATTATTGATCATTTTATTTGAACACGTCGTACAACATTTAATCATGAAACTTAAAAGGTGATGAACTTTATTCTCTTCTTAATTAAGTTTGGAAATGATTAATATATACCAAATTTAGGCGATAAATTTTAATTTTAAAAATTCACCGAATTAAAATTATAATAATTTGAATAAAAATGACAGTAATTTAAAAAATATATATAAACATAGATATTAAAAAAGAAAATTGGAGAATAAATTTCTAAAATTGCGAAGGAATGTCCGGGTAGAACTGGAAGTAGGGGAATGGAAAGTGGGCTTCTAGAAGGTAGTGTACACGTGTCTTTTGCATAAATCCACCTGTGATGAGTGGGACCCACGGCACATGGCTCGAGCAACCAAATGCAAGTTTAAAGCAGTAAGCAGCTCACAAATGGGGTCCCACTCGTCGACATAAGCGGAATCTCCATTCCCTTTAGTCCACCTCACGCGCCCTTTACTATTCAATGCTCAAGTTTTTTCAAAGCCAAATAAAAATGTTTTCTTTACATAATTTTTATTTGTTTTTTTTTTTTTAACATATTATATGAATTCAATTTTTAAATTAAAAAAATGCAAAAAAAATATTTTAAAACAAAATAAATAAAAAAAAAACTTCTAAAAGTCGGTTCTAGTTGGAAGCGAGGGTATTTTGGGAATTAACACACTGATGATTTTAAAAGGTAAAAAAAAAAAAAAAACTGCGGCTATGTGGTCCCACCTATTTTTTTAATCAACTAATCATAGGTCTCTTATTTTTTTTAATATTTTTTCTTTTTCTTTTAACCATTTTTCATAGATTAATAAAATTTCCAAATTAAATGTGAGTCATAATTAATATTAGATTAATATCAGATTAAGCTAAACCTATTTGTTTAATATGGATTTAATGTAGTAAAGTAAGGCATTATTGCTTATTGCTCCCATCATTAAATCTCTTCAAAAGGAAATGTTTGAATTTTATCTAATTTTAAAGCATTAATAAATGCAAATATATCCAAATAATTTATTTTTATGACTAATTCGGGTATTTAATTACTAAAAATCAAGATAAAAAATAATCATTTTTAATGATTATGATATATCCCAATAATTTAGTAAAAAACCCATTAATAATTAAATATATTAAGTGGCGTTTCCAAGTTCCAAAAATTTTAATAATGACTTTTAAAATATCCATCAAGAATTTTATTAAATACAAATTAAAATTTTAGTAATTTATTAAATAGAAAATTAAATTAAAAAGTTTTAATAGTTTTAAAAAAGTAACAATATGAGAATTTGATTTACTAAATTGTAAATTAAAAATAAAATAAAATAAAAAAGCAAAAGGGAAGGATTATTTGTTCATTACAACATTCGTTCTAATCATCGAGATCAAACTCTAAAAGTTTCCTTTTTACAGCTTCACTCCGATGAAGACTCTCTCTCCACCGTCTTTCTCTCGTCGGAGCCGGCAGCTGATCCTTCTCCGACCAATCCCACCGTTTTTTTTTTTTTATTGATATTAATATCTGCACAGTGCAAATTACGAGGACTAGATTATCTCCGGTGATCGGAATTCCTTTTTTGGGCGGCGGGTTTCTTTAGTTCCACTGATCGGGGATGCACCATTGCAAAGAGGGAGCTTGTTCATCGGAGAACAAATTACAGGTCTCTTCTCCACTGAAGAAATTATGCTCTTCAATTTTCACAAATGGTTGTGCATTATTATAAGCAGCCTTTTGAAACGGGAAGCAGTTCAAAGACGACGCCGGAGACGACAGGATTTGGTGGTGGCTTTGAAGGATTCCAGCAGCCGCAGATGAAACGACAGCGTTTGGGCTGTTGTCTTCGTTTAATATAGCGCTTGAATCACTGTCCGATGACCCATCTTTAAAATCAGGGAACAATGAGACTTCAACTCTCTGATTACCGCCGTCGACGTCAGTGGCGACGGCGGCGGATTTGAAGCTCTCGTAGTTGAAGTCATCGGATTGATCGGAAGCAGCTGGAAGAGAAATAAGATCCACTGGTAGAGAATTGTTGGTTTGTTCTATTAGAAAAGTGTCCGATTCCAAAGCGAAAATCTCTTCCTTTACTGATAAATTGCTCTCCGTCTTCTCTTCCTGAATCTTTGATTTCAATTCCTTAATCTAAAGAACAGAAACAGAAAAACAAACATCAATACAACAAATTCTATAACCTTAAAAGTTCAGAACAATTAAAAACAGAGCATCATTGTTCTGTTATGGACCTGTTTGAGCAGAGCATCATTATCCTGTTGAAGGGTATCGAAGCTACGCTTGAGAGTGTCATAATTGGCTTTGAGAACGCCATAATCCCTTTCGAGTTGCTTAGTTTTCCAACGGGCACGGCGGTTTTGGAACCAAACAGCCACTTGCCTCGGTTGCAGGCCAAGTTCTTGAGCGAGCTTCACTTTCCTCTCTGGTTCGAGCTTGTTTTCAATCTCGAATGTTTTCTCTAACACCTTGACTTGATCTACGCCCAGTCTCCTTTTCTTCCCGCCCAAATGGCAGTGTTCTTCCATGGACCCTTCTTCTTCGTCTAAGCCCTCCAACATCGACTGAAACTCCATGCCATAAACATGGCGGTTTCTCGGACTCTGTTCCTCTGCAATTAAGTATTGATAAGATTCTTGCAAGTGATTGGGTCCAAAAGGGACAAGAAATAAGATCACATGGGGATGTCGGGAAAATGGAAATTAAGCAGAAACGAACATATAAAACAAAATTGTTGTTTATATTTAAAACCTGAAGTAGGACAGACGGACATCAGAGCTCCCAAGGAATCTGAGCTGCCATGTCTCTTCATGACGGAAGAAATTCAAGAAACAAATCCCAGAATCGGATCAAATCCCGTTAATAAAACTGTCGTGGCGTTGTTTATTTGAAGTGTAAAGAGAGAATTTTTAGGAGCTCAAACAATGGTTGGAAGTAGCAGAAAGCTTTGGAGTTAATGGAAGAAACAGAGGACGTTCCATAAGTGAAACTCTGCCGACTCTGTACAAATTCCCTGTTGTTTCTCCTGGATCTTTCTCAATCTTCTTCGATCCTCCTTCCCTCTCTGAACCCATCAAAATTCAGATTCAAACAACAAAACCCAATTCAAATCGACCCTCACGAATGCCAAAATCAAACCCAAAAACTTATCCGACAGAACAAGAAGAAGAAACAGAGGATTGGTTGATTCATTGCCCAAGAAGAACTCTCTCTCTCTCTCTCTCTCTCTCTCTCTCTCTTGAATTTGGTCGTTTCTCTCTCTACTGCATTATTAGAGTGCGCAATGAAGATGAAGAAGAAGAAGAGGAAGAAGACGAAGACGAAGACGAGGGCAGTTTCCTCCCGATTACGATTAGACTAATACTTTCTCTCTCTTTAAATAACCCAACTCGTGGTTAGAATCTAACTGTGGTTGGGCTCACTGTAGTTTGAGAAAGCCAAATTCGTCTCAAATTCACACCAAATGCAAATTACGGCCCCCGTCTAAAGCGAAATTTTAAAACGGATGTATAGGGACAGTTTTGGAATTAATAAAAAGGAAAAAATAAATCTCTTTTTGATACTTTGTCTGTGCAGTTATAGCAATCTATAATTTTAAATTAATTAATTATTCTAAGTTTCTGTAAAATATTGTCACGTATTATATTGGTTGTTAGAAGTTTTATTTTATTTATATTAAAATGCTTATTAAAATATTTAATTTGGGTTTGTTTCTGAAATATATTATAATGTTTTTTTTTTTTGTTTTTTTTATCTTATATGAAATGTAGGTTTATTTTTTAAAAATGGTGAAATTTAGGCCTATTTTAGCAAAATATTCATCATCTTAGTTCAGTAATAAAATCCAACTATTTACTTTTTTTAATAAAAAGTTAATTGAAAATACGACATTTTTCAAACATATATTTTGGCTCAAATTTTTGAAAGATGTGATATGTGAACTGTGGCTCATCTGAAGGCTCGGCTAGTCGGCTCGGCTCATGAAAGCCGGGGGTGATTTCGTTGAAGTCGACGTAACTAGGCCGCCACTACGTCTGGATCGGGACCGGTACAGTTCATCGCCAGCAAACCGACAGAAATAGAAAACGGATAAATAGTTACTTTCACGTTAGCCTTCCTCAAAAACAAAAGAATTCAGATTACACTTCTTTTTTTTTTTTCTTTAATATATATATTTTTAATTATTTTATAAATAGTAAGTAGCATATTGTACTGTTTGGACTTTACATTTAGGACTCGGCCACAAAGTTTTTAAAACTTTCTATTAGGGAGAGGTTTTCACATCTACAAAGAATGATTTGTTCCTTTTTCCATCTGACGTGGGTTCTCACAATCCACCCCATCCAGAGCCGAGCGTCTTGCTGACACTCGTTTCCCTTTCTAATCGATGTGGGATTTTAGAATCCACTTCATTTGGAGTCCAGCGTTCTTGCTAACACTCGTTTTCCTTTCAAATCAATGTGAGATCTCAGAATTCACTCAATTTGAAGCTCAGCGTCCTCGCTGACACTCTTTCCCTTTCGAATCGATGTGGGATCTCAGAATTCACTCAATTTGGAGCCCAGCATCCTCGCTGACACTCGTTTCCCTTTCGAATCGATGTGGGATCTCATGATTCACTCAACTTAGAGCCCAGCGTCCTCGTTGACACTCGTTTCTCTTTCCAATCAATATGGGATCTCATAATCCACTCCATTTAGAGCCCAACGTCCTCGCTGACACTCGTTCCTCTATTCAATAATATCAGATCTCGTGTGCAAATGGGTGCAAATTCGGTCCACATATGGATGCAAATCCATAACCAATTGGTTTGTTGCCAAGATTTGAAAGGAGAATTTAAAGGAAAAAGGATTAGGTGAGAGAGATGAGTTAAGGAGAAAAGAAAGGTGGAGAAGAGTTGGAGAAACAGTATGGATGATGTCCTCAATTTTGTAATTAGAAAGGGACATACTCATTATGCCTTTGACTCCCACAAAAAGACATGCAATTCTCCTCTTCTTCTTCTCCACATTCATTGATTTTGGTACTCAAAACTCAAACTCCAAACCCTCTCTCTTTCTCTGCCTATCTAACAATTAAACACCTCATGAAGAACCACCACTGTTCCCATGCACAAACATGTCTCCAAACCTTCCGCTCCCTGCCCACAATCCCCATGAATATCAACTTCAATCATCAACAAATCTTAAACTATTCATACAACTTCTACATGTATCCATACACTACACAATCACAATTCTCAACTTTTTCTTTGAAAATAGTTCTTTGGGTGGAAGAAAAAGAGCCCTTTTTCCCTCTCTTTTTTAAAGTGAATATGCAAGAAGGTGGGGGAAGTGTTAGGTACATGGTAGCTAGGGTTTAGAGGGGAGAAGAATCTGAACCGAGAGAGAGAGAGAGGGGAAGAAGCCAAATTAGAAAAAAAGGGGCATTCAATTGGGATGTGATGTGTGGTGATGGTTTTTTCCATAGGGGACACTGATCTAACTCAGACTTAGTTGTTGTTTTCAATTAGGGTTTAGGCAAGAAAAGGATGCCATGGTGGTGGGATAAGGCAAAACCTAGTCGAGTCGTGTGCTCTGAATTACAGTTATGTTAGAAATCACGGATCTTCATCTCTTAGCATAAACTCTCATGGCTTTGCTTTGAGCTTCCCCAAAAGACCTCATACCAATGGAGACAGTATTTTTCACTTATAAATGTTTGATCTTCCACTCAATTAACTAACGTGTGATCCACTTCCAATAATTTTGGACAAGTTTCCATTCCCAAATAAAGCCAAACCGAATAGGATGGGTTGAGGGTTCCATTCAATCCATCGCACCCAGCTGGTTGTAGGGTCCCCTCTTGCTTTCTTGGGTCCATTTCTATGTGCTTATTTCAATTCTCATGTGTTTATATATCTCGAAACCCTCCACCTTTCGCTCTATCTTACAATTCAAAGTTCGTGGGAATTAAAAGCTTTTAGAGCTTTTTGAGAGGTGACGTACTGCACTTTTTCTTCTCGGAATTGAAACTTAGTTTCCCATTTTGATTGGAGAGAAGAACGAGTGACAGCAAAGACGCTAAACCCTAAAGGTAGGATGAATTTTGAGATCCCACCTCAATTGAGGAGGAGAATGAAACATTTTTTATAAGGGTGTGAAAACTTTGTTCTAGCATACACCTTTTGAAAAGACAGTAATATCTGCTAGCAAGACTATTTATAAACATGGTTGAGAACCAGACATGTCAGTTTTGGAACTCCTTTCATGGAAATACATTGAATACATGAATAATTTCATTTAAAAATAAATGAACTTTGACAAAAATAAAAGGAAAATAAAATAATTATTTTTTGGAAAAAGAAATGAGAAATGATATCATTACAGGCTAGGCGACAAATAAGTACAAAGGCGCGAAATGGGCCGGGTTGTGTAACAGTGTTGAAAAGTCAAAAATCAGAATATGGTCCAAAGTCTATGATGGGCCTATGTGTAAAGGGCCCATCAACTCTGATTATGGTGTCAGCTCAATCCAGATGGATAACCAATTCTGACTACCGACAAAGTCTTTTTATTTATATATTTGCCCAAAAAGGTGAGGTTCGAAAATACCCCTCAACTTGTTTGATTTTACTAAAATTTAAACTGTTGAAGGTGCCGAAGTAGGGGTAGATGAAGTGATTATCAAAACTTTGGGCCTACCCACATGTTTCTAATTACAGATATTAACGTCCCATTTTTGCATATCCTACCACTAATCTTTTACCTTTATAAAAAAAATTTAAGAAATTCTTATCGTCACATATGGACATGAACGGTAGGTTTTAGTTTCCATTACACCGTCATCACAACGGTTTATTGTTAGATGAACATGACTTTTCATAATGTTAATGATATTGTTTACTTTGAGCTTAATCTCTCGACTTTGCTTTGAAATTCCTCAAAATGTCTCATACCAACGAGATAATATTATTTAATTATAAACTTATGATTATTCTCTAAATTAGTCGACCCACGCTAACACACAGAAAGAATGAAACTCTTATTCATCATCTCAAATCCGATGTACAAACGATTCATTTCTCCTTAATTTAAGTGAATTTATGAGGTCATCACAACAACAAAAGAATCCTCAAATAATCCCATCACCTCTACGCTGCTAACATCACTGCCAACAGGCTTCCAGCCACAGCCATCCCCAACGTACCCGCTCCGCCGATCTGCGATGCTGCTCCGGTTGGTTTGTCTGCTGGCGGTCCTTCCGGCGCTGATGAAGGAGGAGAACCGACACGTGGCACAACAGGACCACCGGCTGGAGACCCAGAAGTAGTTGGAGCTGGAGTAGGCGCACTAGTCTCCAGAGCGGGTGTGGGCGACGCCGGAGTCAGAGAAGGAGCCGGCGTGGCTGGTGCCGGTGGTAGAGGCTGTGAAGGACCCTGAGCCGGTGCTGGTGCCGGCGCCTGAGCCATACACGTGGCTGCCAACAAAGCAAGAACCATAATAAATCGAACCCCAGAGAATCCCATCGTCTTTACCGGAAAGAAAAACGAAAAGCGCCAAACGACAGCAGAATCGAACACTTTGGCTCACGGAATTTGCTTTGCTTCTAATCCACTGTTCTGCATATAAATAGGCTAGACGAATCCGATGCATGTAAACCAAGTACGCCAGCAATCCAGATTCTGACACGTGTACTAATTGAACTATGACAACCCTGATCAAAATCACACATTTGTACTTGACATAATCCACCCGTTGGATTCGCCACGTGTCGGTTATAGACATGTCGGTGGACATGGCTTTCTTGTCTCTTACCGTGTTCGAGTCGTACACGGCGTAGCCAGATAGTTTGCAATTTTCTGATATACGTTAGTCCAGGCCAGGATGTCAAAATACGAGTACACGTGGCGGATAATCATTGGATCAGACAGCCGCAAATAAGAACATGCATTTATTTCCGTTGAAATATTTAATTCATATTTTGAAATATTTAATTCATATTTTGCGTGTATTTAGCCGTTGGGGCGTTTGTGGAGAGAAAATGGAGTTTGGTAACCGCCAGATCCAATTATTTTCAATTCGACCTCCAAAAATGAAGTATTTAAAATTGTGGCCCTAACTTAATTCATCAGTCATTGTCTAAGTTGATTTAGTATAATAAATGGGAGCTGAAAAAATAAAATTTTAAAAACTTTTAAAAAATACATAAAAATATAATATTATTATTAAGTTAAAAAATTGTTGATAATATGAACAAAATATATGACGGCGATACGTAACGAACAAAAGTTAACAATATATATTATTTAACCTATTAAACAAAGTTAAAAAAATTTACGTCATATTGTCGAGTGTCATGATTCCTAACCTTTGATATCAGAGTTATGCCCTAAACTTAGCTATGTCAATAGAATCCTCAAATATCGAACAAAGAATTGTGAGCCTCGAAGGTGTAGTCAAAAGTGACTAAAGTGACTAAAGTGTCGAACAAAGGGTGTACTTTGTTCGATGGCTCCAGAGAAAGGAGTCAAGCCTCGATTAAGGAGAGGCTATCTGAAAGCTCCATAAGCCTCATGGGAGGTTTATAGTGTACTTTGTTGGAGGAGACGATTCTTGAGGATTACGGGGAGTGAGTCCCACATTTGCTAATTTAGGGATTGATCATGGATTTACAAGTGAGAATACTATCTCTATTGGTACGAGGCCTTTTGGTGAAGCCTACCAACTGTCACGGTCCTACATTTTTTACCATGCGGCGTCGTGATCTTGACACGCTCACGACTAGCCTTGAGGGGAATTAAGCCCCATATATATTTTTTCGCCCCAGCTTTGTGGCTTCGTCGGACCTTAGGCGAGGTTTGTCTTCGCCAATCGAACATCACTTGTGCAGAATCCAAGTCTGTTCAACCACACAAGGCGCCTGCACGTGCATGTTCAATCATCTGCAACACCTCCGACTTGCCTCTACGCTAGGCCAAGTCATTCGGCTCGACCTTGGCTCTGCTCGGGCCATGGTCTCTCAATGCAACGTCGCATCTCATCTTGCCATCTCGATCCCCATGGACAGGGCCCATTCTCGATGGCATGAGCGAGCGAGTTATGATGGCCGACAACGTCCCAAAACTCGAGATGGCGTCAAGACATATGTAGTGATTCATAACAAAACCATCTTCCAGTTTGAGTTTTTTTTTTTTTTTCTCTTATTATGAATTAATTAGTAAATATATCATTATTTCATTAGTAAATTCATACATTGGCGTTATTTTAATATTTAATGACAATTGTTTTTATTAATAATTAATTTTTTTGAATATTACCCATTTGGGGTATGATGATTTAAAAGCGTTTCAAAGGACGTTTCTTTAATTTAATTTTTTGGAATTGAAAATTAAAAAAAACCCCATCCTAAAATTAGGTTATTGCATGGGAAATGGAGAAAGAAATTGGAAGAGCCTGGATGATGTAGAGACGTCGGCATGAGATCCAATTAGGTTGAGGTGCGCGCTAAAAAGTAGGCAAAGGGTTTGTTGTATTTGGAAATTTGGTTGGAGTAAAATAGAGGAACACAGAATCTGAAGGCTGTGTTAATGGAGAAGGCGAAGCAGGAGGAGGGTGAGAAGAAAGGTCCGATCTCGACGAGCCCAAGATCCGATGGAAAAGAGGAGGGGGATGGGAATTGGGGGAATTTGGTGATGGAGTCAGAGCGCCAGGTTCCGAGGCAGAGCGAACAAGGTGCGGTTTCAACGCCGTGTTCGGGGTCCAAGAAGTCGGTGCATTGGAGAACCGATTTGGTGACACAATCTCCTTCTGTTGCTTCCAATGCTTATGGCTTGAATTCGCATGCTTCTTTGTCTCCTTCCTCTTCAACTTCCATCAAAGGTATTTTAATGTGTGGTTGTGTTTGGTTTGTTTGTGTCAGTTTGTGGCACGCTTGTGGTAAATGTTTCAATGGGTTTTGATCAGAGACGGTGGATTCTTTATGGACCGTGCTTGGGAGATGGGGAAAGCAAGTCGGGGAAGCTACCAAAAAGGCTGAGGATCTGGCTGGCAATACGTGGCAACATTGTATGTTTTCTGTTCTTTCTATGCTCTTTTTTTTGTTTTTTTGTTGGTATTGATATTCAATTACCTAATTGCGGCTGAAAAGGACAAAGTATTCCTTTTGTTATCCAATTTTGCCCCATGGAAGTGAGCAAAAATTGTCATGTTTAAATGTTGGTCTACTCCTACCATTCTTGTTTGTTTGTTTTCGTTCATGTGAGATAGATACCGGCCGAAGAGAGGAACACATTTTCTTTTATAAAGGTATGGATACCTCTCCTTAAGAGACAGAGTTTTAGAAAACTTGAAGGGAAGCTTGAAAGGAAAAACTAAAAAAGGATAATATCGGCTAGCGGTAAGTACTAGAGAGGACGTTGGGCCTTGAAAGAGGGGTGTATTGTAAGATCCCACATCGATTGGAAAGAGGAACGAGTACCAGCAAGGACGCTGGGTCCCGGAGGAGGGGTGTATTGTAAGATCCCACATCGATTGGAGAGAGGAACGAGTACCAGCGAGGACGGTGGGTCTCGGAAGGGGTGGATTGTGAGATCACACGTCGATTGGAGAGGAGAATGAACCATTCCTTATAAGGGTGTGGAAATCTCTTCCTAGTTTTTTTTTTTAAAAACCGTGAGACTTACAACGATACGAAACGGGCGGAAAGAGAAAAATATCTACTAGGTGTGGGTTTAGAAAAATATCTACTAGGTGTGGGTTTGGGCTATTACAAATGTTTAAAACTGTAACGGTGCAGACCCCCACCGCTGGCGGATATTGTCCTCTTTGGCTTTTCTTTTCGGGCTTTCCCTCGAGGCTTTAAAACGCGTCTGTTATGGGAAAGTTTCCACACCCCTATTATAAATGTGTTTTATTCTCCTCTCCAACCAACGTGGGACATCACAAAAACTGTGAAGCTGATAATATGTAACGAGTCAATGAAGAATAATATCTACTAAGGATGGACTTGGACTTGGTCTATTACAAATGGTAGCAGAGCCAGACATCGGACAATATACAAGTGAGAACGCTGACCCCAAAGGATTTGGGGGTGGAATCCAGATTCCACGTACTTTCAAGCGAAAAACAAAACATTACTTATATATAGAAACCTCCCCTAATAAACACATTTTAAAATAGTAAGACTGACAACAATATTTGACGAGCCAAAACAGATAATATCTACGTAATTATAGTGATGTCGTGTGATATGATTGAAAGTTAGGCATACTTTCATGAATCAGTGAAAACAAGTCCAAGTTTTGCGGACGCAGCACTGGGAAGAATAGCACAAGTGACCAAAGTATTGGCAGAAGGTGGGTACGACAACATTTTCCAACAAACCTTCGATACAGCACCCGAGGAAAAGCTCCAAAGCTCCTTTTCATGTTACTTGTCAACCTCTGTCGGTCCTGTTATGGGCGTACTATACGTATCTACGGCCAAGCTTGCATACTGTAGCGACAATCCCCTTTCATACAAGTCCGACGGCAAGACCGAATGGAGCTATTACAAGGTACTGGGCTTCTAAAAAAATCAAAACTTTCGTAACCCCACATGCTTATGAACATATTTGATCTTTATTGACAAAAAAAAAAAAACAGGTAATCATCCCATTACAGCAGCTAAAGGCAGTGAACCCTTCCTCAAGCGGAATGAACCCTGCTGAAAAGTACATACAGATAATCTCTGGTGACAACCATGAATTTTGGTTCATGGGGTTCTTGAACTACAATGGTGCTGTGGAATGCCTGCAGGAGTTCCCTGAGTTGCGAGCTATACAGTCGGTGTAATTGAGTGTACATAAGGAATGATAGGGTTCATCATAGTCTGATGCCTCTTGTTCTACTTCTTTTCTGGGCCTGATCTCTCGAGACAAGTGAGCCCAAGCCCATCAAGCCCACCACTTTTTGGGTGCGATGGAATTTTCTTTTTTTTCTTTAATCATGTCATCACATAAATAGTCCTCAAATATTCTCCTAAAATGGATGTCTTTAGGCTTTAACAGCTCACACTCTGATCAAATCTACCAAGTATGCAATTGTATTGTATTGTATGATTAAATGATTGCATTTTGGTAACGAAATTCTGTCATGATTATAGTTTTCATGTAATATAAGCTTCCTATTAACACCTATCTATCCAACTTTTCATTAGTGTATGTCGGTGTTTGCTTTGTTCAATTTAAGCAATCATGGGTTCGTATTTAGTCTCCTTTTTGTCCCTAGAAGAAATTATTCAATTGTTTTATTATCCTTTTGGAAGAAGATGAGTGTATGGCCTTAATGCCAACCCTAACCCATATTCAAACCCTAATCAAGTTTCAATTTTTATTGGATGGGTTTCTTTTGATTCATTGTCCAAGCCATTTTTTAGCAGATATTGTTCTTTTTGGGTTTTTCTTTCAAATAGTTACAAATGGTATCAAAACTAGGAATCGGGTGGTGTGCCAGCGAGCGAGGACACCGATCCCAAAAGGGTGTATTGTGAGATCCCATTGTAGAGGGGAACTAAGTATTTCTTATAAAGGCGTGAAAACGTCTCCCTAACAGGCAGACAGTTACAAATGGTATCAAGGACAGGTACCAGGCGAGAACGCTGATCCCCAAAGGGGTGAATTGTGGGCGGTGTGTCAGCGAGGATGCTGATCTCCAAAGGAGAAAATTGATTTGAGTGGATTGTGGGCGGTGTGCAAGCGAGAATATTGATCCCCAAATGGGTGAATTGTGAGATTTCACATAAGTTGGAGGGAAACGAAACACTTCTTATAAGAACGTGAAAACCTCCTTAACAGACACTTTTTATACTCTAACCGTAAGGGTTAGCGCTAGTGAGTTAGTGTTGGATGTAAATTTTGATGATGAAGATGGGGAGAGGGATGGAATGATTATTCCATTAAGGAACACAAAGTAGATGGTAGTGGGGGAAGCACTTGGCGGTGTCAACCCCAAATATGGAAGCATATAATTGAAGTTACATATACTCTAATCTTCCCCAGACAAGCCCACCTAATCCTCTTCATCTTGGGTTTATACTGGTAAATTAGAATTGAAGTAAATGTCAACGAAAGCAGTGTCTCGCATGGTGGCAATGTCAGAGGTAGGGGGAGGAGGTGGGGCTGAGTTAGTGAGCGAGAAGCAAGCTGAGAGGGTCTGTGGTGTGGCCTGGTGCGGTCTGCTCTGTGGGCCACTGCTTATGAAAAGCCTGCAAAAGAATATTGAAATGGAAATCACGGTCGTCCCACTCCTTCTCCCGTCCTGTCACAATCCACCCTCCCTTTTTCCCGCAATTCCCTCTCTCTTTTTTCTACCGTCTTCAATTTCCCCGTCCCGTCCCGTTCTTACTCCCACTTCACAAAAAAAAAAAAAAAAAAAAAAAAAAAANATTTTCTCATGCAATGTCGTGTTTTTTAGCGGTTTCCCGCCAGCTGACAGATCCCCCACCAAAAAACAAAACAGAGAGGAGGGTGGATGGAGATGTTTTTGTTGATGATGTGATGTGAGCCAAAGAGAAAGACTGTGTTTCTTTCCCTCTTTCCCTTTGTGTGTGTAAACAGTAAAGACATGATTAAGGATTGGGTTGGGTTTGGTCTGGTCTGGTCTGGTTGCATGTCAGCTGCACGTCCCGTCAGATGTGTCTGTCTGAGTCCTCGGCCCGTTTGGTTTGGTTTGGGTGTGCGTTTGAGGGTCACATGTTCATCTTTGCCCCTTTTAATGGATCATCAATCGCCATGCCTCCGGAACTTGAACCCTCTTCTCCCTCTCATTATTGCTTTCCTTCCTCCTCCACTTCAACCCATCCCAACTCCTTTCCTTTTCCCTCACTTTTTCCATTTCTTTTCAATACAACCTTCACCCACTTACACATTTTTCTTTTCCTTTTCTTTTCTTCATATGGACACCATCCATTCAAATATACCGAAACAAATAAATGAAGCAGACAAAATAATTTGAAAATAAATTATTAAATTTGTAGCAACTATAACAAAATTGGTCTGATAACAAATGTTGGGTTTGATCCAATATCGAAATATGTCAAAACAAATAAATAAACGAATAGAATGGAGGTTTGACTTAAAAATTTAATAATATTTGATGAACACTAGAAATCCAGGCAGCTAGAGATGGAAACACAGTAGGAATGCGAAATAGGTACAGAAAAATTGGCAAGGCAGCCATGATTCGAGAAAGCTGACTCATGTTCGACAATAACTTCTGGTCCGAGTTATCAAATCTGGTTCGTTGTATAGTAAAAAAAACTGTAACTTTCTACTGCACCAAACAATTCTTACAGCGATAAAAGAAACAAACATTTTCATTGTTACAGAGAAGATACGAAAAATCATTGTCTGGAAGCAACCAAAATCGAATGGGTTTTGGTGGTTTCGTGCGTGCCACTTATTAAATCCATGCACACAACAAATTACATGGCAGACAAAAAAAAAAAAAAAAAAAAAAAAAAAAAAAAAAAAAAAAAAAAAAAAAAAAAAAAAAAA
>NC_036656.1:5758147-5758728 GCF_002806865.2 Cucurbita pepo subsp. pepo | reverse complement strand
AAAAAAAAAAAAAAAAAAAAAAAAAAAAAAAAAAAAAACAGAATTCAACTAATCATAATACCCATTTGTTTAGAACACAAAATCAGAAGAAAAGTTATGTTTTTTTGACATGGGTTTCCTAAAATATGAAAAGGGTTTTGTTTAAAAATGGGTCAAAAGCAAATTATTTGTGTGTTTAAGTTGAAATAATTGAAGGGTATTGATGATTTTGATGTGATTAGACTGGAATGCCTTGGAATTTTATCTTTTTCTTGTTTTTGTCTGTGTTTCCATTGAATTTAGGGGTGTTTTTTGGTGTTCTACCTCAACCATTTGGAAGGGTGTGTGTGTTTGTGTGTGTCTTTCATTTCTCTCTCTCTTCCTCGGGAATGGTTTGGCTTTTTGTTATCAAATAAGCGTCAGCACTGCGATGGGACGACTGAGATTAACCTACTCGTCTTAAATTAATTAATTATTTATATCTCATTTTCATTTGTTTTCTCACAATAATCTGTGCAAAAACAAAAAAAAAAAAAAAGACAAAAACAAAAAGGTGAAATTTAAGAACATAATTCTTGTCCCTTTGTCTATCCATCTCATTT
>NC_036656.1:5676280-5758075 GCF_002806865.2 Cucurbita pepo subsp. pepo | reverse complement strand
AAGCAAATTATTTGTGTGTTTAAGTTGAAATAATTGAAGGGTATTGATGATTTTGATGTGATTAGACTGGAATGCCTTGGAATTTTATCTTTTTCTTGTTTTTGTCTGTGTTTCCATTGAATTTAGGGGTGTTTTTTGGTGTTCTACCTCAACCATTTGGAAGGGTGTGTGTGTTTGTGTGTGTCTTTCATTTCTCTCTCTCTTCCTCGGGAATGGTTTGGCTTTTTGTTATCAAATAAGCGTCAGCACTGCGATGGGACGACTGAGATTAACCTACTCGTCTTAAATTAATTAATTATTTATATCTCATTTTCATTTGTTTTCTCACAATAATCTGTGCAAAAACAAAAAAAAAAAAAAAGACAAAAACAAAAAGGTGAAATTTAAGAACATAATTCTTGTCCCTTTGTCTATCCATCTCATTTTCATGGTTGTGAGAGTAGTTTCACACATTGGGATTGGGAAACCGAACAATATTATACTATTATGGATGGTCTATGAATTTATCTGAGTCATGCCCTTAACTTAGTTATGTCAATAAAACTCTGAAGTGTCGAACAAAAAAGTTGTGAGTCTCGAAAAAAATGACTCAAGTGTAGAACAAAAAGTGTAACAAATGACGTATTTTGTTCAACGACTCCATAGAAGAGTCGAGCTTCAATTAAGGGGAGAATGTTCGATGGCTCCATATTGCCTCAAGAAGGCTGTATGATGTACTTTGTTGGACGGGAGGATGGTTAAGTATTGTTGGGAGAGAAGTTCGACATTGACTAATTCACTTTGTTCGAAGGCTCCAAAAGAGTCAAATCTCGATTAAGGGAGCTCTCCTACTATGGAGGGTCCGTAAATCTCAACATTACATAGATTTAAGTATATTTAGAAACACACTAGCTATGGTTCCTCTTCATTAACCTAACCAAATTGTTAATGGAGTCCCTAGGATTAAAAGGGCAGACAAGATGAGATGGTGACGACAAGGCCCAACAAAACTCTAGAGCCGAAAGGGTAAGAGAGTGAGTGAAGTTGTAAGGATTAGACGCCATAAATAGAGAATCAAAGGCGAAGCAACAGACAAAAGGACAGCCTACAAAAACAAGTTAAAAATAGTGGTATGTTAAATTGAGAGCAGCATGCATAGGCAATGAAGAAACAAGGTTAAATCCTATTGCATTAGGGTTTGAGATTAGGGAGTTTATTTTTGTGGCATGCACACACACACTCATAATGTTTGCTTCCTTTAGAGTCTATAATCATATTCCCCATCACAATTTCTTACTTAATTAAGCAATAACTTTATGTCTACCCTTCATTATTCGTTCTTACTAGGTTTCGTTTCGTTTATCTAAGCAGTTGGTAACTGTTTCACACTGTTCTTCCTGCCCTTAGCTTTAAGGTGCATTAAAGTTTGATGAGTTTGTCGTAATTTGAATCTTAATTTCGGTAATGTTTGGTAACTTGTTTTATTTGTATTTTGTTCCAAGTAAATTTGTCGTGTTTGAATTTGATCCCCTTTTCGGGAAACGTGTTTACGTTTATAAAAGATAGGGTTAAATAGAAAAGATAAGGTATTAGCTAATTTTGATATTAAATATGAGTTTATATATTGTCTGTTTTTGTCTATTACGTATCGTCGTCAGCTTTACGGTCTTAAACACATGTCTATTAGAGAGATGTTTTTACACCCTTAGGAATATTTTGTTCCCTTACCCACCGATGCGGGATCTCATAATCCACTCCCTTGGGGGTTAGCATTCTCACTGACACACCACTTAGTGTCTAGCTCTCATACTCTTTACAACAGCACAAGCCCACTCGTAGCAAATAATGTCTGTTTGGACTGTTACGTATGACCGTTAGTCTTATGATTTTAAAACGCATCTACAAGAGAGATTTATCCATCCTTATAATGAATGTTTTGTTCCTCCTCCTACGGAGGTAGGATCTGATGAACATAAGTTGAAATAAATTAAATAATGAAATTAATATAAAAATTAATTGATTTGGTACTAATACGATTATGATATTTAGGGAAATAATTAGAAAAAAAAAGTGCCGTTCGTGGGATTTAATTAAGAATTAAAATGTATTTCCTTTGTAAGACAGCAAAGTGAGTGGCTTTGGTTGGTAAGATTGTGACACTTCTACAACACTCCACAGCACCACCACCATTTTTTCTGTCCAAGGAAGCGCGTAGTTTAAACGCGCCACTAATAGAAAGTGTGCTAAAAAACAAAACCAGAGGTTATCCATCCCCTTAGCTCAAACCCTGGATTAGGGACACGGTCGTATTTAATGCTTGTTGACGCGAAGAGCGCGTCACCCATGTCGGAGATGATCGCACGTAGGCAGCTGCCTTAAATGCCGACAATTTATTTTTTCCTACGTAATTCCGTGTCCTTGTCTACAAACACCCACACTGAATCTTCATATTTGTTTCACACCATTACAGCCACGCGCCACCCCACGCTCCGTCCACTGTGTTTCTAAAAGTAACCCACCTCACCTCACCTCACGTCAGTCCGTTTCAGAGTCATTTTGAGTTAGAGCGCGTGGCCCTCACTCTCTCTCACTTCTTGTAAATTAGAAATTCACCCTTTTTTGTTTTTTTTTTTTATATTTCTTTTTTTACCTTTTTACTGCGCAGTAATTTAAAACTTGGGGGGTGGGGGGTGGGGGGCGGGAGATTTATTTGGTAGGGAGTGGGATTAAGAAACGGCAAAGTATATGAAGGCCTGTGATGAAGGACAGCTTTTTTTTTGCAGAGTGGAAAATTGATGGCCACATTCTCTCACTCCTCTTATCTTCTCCTCTCAAATCTCCCTTAAACTTCTTCTCACCATCTTTTTCTCAATTTCCCCTTTTTTAATTTCATTTTTTTCGCCTCCGATTCCGCCATGGATTTCGAAGATCAAGATGACCACGACGACGACATGGACATGGCGGCGGCGGCGGCGGCGGCGAGTTACGACCCTTTGCAGGGTAACTCAGGTGGGCGAGTCAAAACCCCAACCAGTACGGACCCAAGTGGACAGAGGAAACCCAAGTACAGAGAGTGCTTAAAAAATCACGCGGTTGGCATTGGAGGTCACGCCCTTGACGGCTGCGGCGAATTTCTAGCAGCTGGAGCTGAAGGAACTCTCGACGCACTTAAATGCGCCGCCTGCAACTGCCACCGCAACTTCCACCGCAAGGAGACGGATAACCTCAACGCCACCGCGGTTGGTGTTGGACTTGGAATAGCAGAGCCATTTCTATTGCCACACCCGAGTCAGTTCTCTCCTTACTACCGAACCCCAACTGGGTACCTCCACGTGGCACCACATCACAGACCTCTAGCTCTCCCCTCCACCTCCGGTGGCGGTGGTGGTGGTGGCACCCTGAGCAGGGAGGAGCAGGAGGACATGTCGAATCCGAGCGGTGGCGGGGGAGGGAGTAGCAGCTTAGGGAGGAAGAGATTTAGAACAAAGTTCACACAAGAACAGAAGGACAGAATGCTGGGACTGGCGGAGACATTGGGGTGGAGGATCCAAAAACACGATGAGGCGTTGGTGCAGCAGTTCTGTAACGAGACCGGAGTGAAGCGGCACGTGCTTAAAGTGTGGATGCATAATAACAAGAACACTCTTGGTAAGAAACCCTAGAATCAAACCAATCAAAAAAAAAAAAAAAAAAAAAAANCATCCCCAATTCTCTACATTCTTCTTTGTTTTCTGGGTCGTGTTAATTAATTGGAATATGGATATCTAATATATCCAATTATTATTATTTGTAGGTTTAATTTATATTAATTATTAGTATGCCTTAATTGTTCATTTCTCTATTATTAATTAATTAAACCTTTTTTTTTTTTTTTTTAAGCCTTGAAAAAGTTGACTTAAATCACTTTTTCTCTTTCGTGGAATCTAAGAAAAGAAAACAGAACGGGATTTTGGACTAACACCAACGTGTTTGATCCTACACTCTTGAAACGGCCTTTGTTGTTGCCATTTATATCCTTCTTCTTTGAAGAAGCTAGGCATGGCCGCCATGGGTATCATCCATCTCCCACTTCTCTACTCAATATTATGCTGTTACGTTAATTTCTTTGTCTATGTCATTCATGCTGTTAATTATTTTGTGGGTTTTGGGATTAAAAAAAGAAAAAAACATATGGGGTTGTTTTTGTGATGTGTTGGATATTATTGGTCGACAGATCCAATGTTTTGGTCTCGAACACTTTTCGTTTTCATTTGTTCTCTAAGGGAACATGTGGGCACTCCTAGCTCCCACATTTTTGTTTTAGATCTTTTCTCTTAAAATTGTTTGGTTTTTCGCCATTTCTTTTGTCTCTCGTTCTTATACTTCATCCTTCCATACAATCTTTTGCTTTCTTCCTCCATCGTGAGTTCACTTCTTTTCTTCAACAATCCTTTTTCGTTACACATTTACCTTTAAAATTCTTATAAATTTGGAAGGAAACATTCATCATAAGAGTCTAGAACCCTCTCCCTAGTAAGACGCATCGGTGATATGTAACGGACCAAAACGGATAATATTTGCTAGTGGTTGGTTTGTGTTGTTATAAATGATATTAGGGCTAGACAACGAGCTGTGTGCTAACGAGTACGCTTAGTCTCGAAGAGGGTGGATTGTGATATCTCATATCGGTTGAAGAGGGGAACGATGAACATTTATTATAAGAGTGTAACATGCGCGTTTTAAAACTGTGAGGCTTGACAGTGATACATAACGGGTGAAAACTGACAATATTTGCTAGCGGTGAATAAGAAAGAGAGTAAACTAAAATGACAAGAAAACAATAATGTGTGCTATAGGATCCAAATAGGATTAAAAATTTAAATTTTGGGTTATGGATCATCATATATTTTATAAGTATTAGATGAATAAGCCTGGAGGGATTTTTGGTGCATTAATTACAACATTTGAAGCATTATTTGTTTGTTCAAATTTGTTGATTCAAACGTAGAAGCAATTAAGGAAACAAGGTTGTTTTTTTGTGGTTTTTGGAGTAAAAAAGGTACTTAGACAGGGGGTTGGTGTTTTATCCAAACAAAGGAGCATGTTGAAAATGTGGTCCATTTTTAATGCCCAACCAAAACCTGCGAGCAAGAAAGCAATGGAGGGGGAGAGAAGAAATATTTTATGCCCGGTCAAAGTCAAAGTCAAAGTCAAAGTCAAAGATATGAATATAGTGATGGAGAGTGTAGTTTCGTCTGTTAATATATGATCATACCCATAAAGCAACCACGGATCATTTCAGCCCTATGAGAAGTGACGGGTTGTTTCAGCCTTTTGTAAGCTCTCTAAAACCCACATCCACATTTCAATTGCTGGAATGAGTTCTTCATCGGAAAAAAAAAAAAAAAACAAGACATCCATCCCTTTGTCCTATTCACTGTCTTAAATGAAGTGGCAGCCTCGTATAATATTGTCCAATCTAAACGTAAGTTCTCGTGGGTTTACTTTTGGTTTCTCCAAAAGACATGATACAATATTCCTTAATTATAAATCTATAATTTTTTTCATAATTAGTCAATATGGGACTACTTCTCTCAGTCATACCGAACAAAAAACATAATAGTGTTTGTTTATGTTATGTGAGATTGAGATGACTGAAACATTCCTTATAAAAGTGTGTAAATCTCTCTCTACTAAATACGTTTTAAAATCGTGAGGCTGACAGTGATATATAACGAGTTAAAGTGGATAACATCTGTTAACGGTGAATTTAAGATTAGGGTGGTCGGAGGGGTGTTTTAAGGTGGATTGATTAGGACGTTTCAGTGTCCCAAAATTGGGGCAATCTTTGGCTGCCCCATTTGAATAGATTGCCTGACCTCGCCCAATCTGGGCTTTCATTCCTTTTCTGTTTTATTTTCCCTTTTAAATAAAATAAATAAATCAAAAAGTGGGTGTGGGGGCAGGCAGACCTGTAAGATTGGGCAGAGGGCAGATAGAGCTTTCTTGATCATCACCATGGGCCTACTCATTCAATTTGGGCCTTTTTATATATGTCGGAGTAGGCCCAATCATTATTTATCTTCATTTCTTTATAGCTTCCTTTGTAGACCCTCTTTAAACCGTAGCTAAATATTTTATTTTATTTTCCCCATACAAATAATAATAATAATAAATACATAAACAAACACGCCACCTCGACGTTACAAACCGAACAACAAATGAAACCAAAATAGATTAATTTTAATTTTTTTTAAAAATTAGATATTTTCAAAATCTTTTAAACGAATAATTAGGTTGATAATGAGTTGGCACCGGCGGCATTTTATTGCGATAAAACCCAACGTTTTTCCCGACAACCGGCGGTGCTGCACTCGACCGGAGAGACTTCACCCAATCCAACCTTTTCACCTCCGGTACTGTTCGAGAAGCGGTGTCGGACCGAGCTGTCCTCCGGCGGAAACTCACCGGCGGCGGCGGATCCTTGATTTCCATCTTGGTCCCTCCTTCCATTTTGATGCTGATATTCACCTCCAAAAGCTCCTTCTTGGTTTTAACCGGCGGGTTAATATCGCCAGATTTTATACGGTGCTGATAAAGGCGGCGCAGCCGGAGAGCTTGCTGGTATATCCCTCCCTTAATCTCTTCCTCTAAATCTCTCTCTATCTCTCTCTCAATTTCTCGCCGGATCTTCATCTCTTCCTCTGAAATTGCATGATTTAAACTCTTCTCCCCCACTTTAATCTATCAAAATTAAATTCATTACCCATTTCATTAAATAATTGTATTCAAATTATCAAGCTGGTTAAATTATAAAATAAATTATTGAATTCTTGTTAAAAAAAATAATTATTATTGAATGTAATACACACCCAGTAGCTACAGTCTCCAGGATGATATAATATTGTCCACTTTAAGAATAAAGTCTGTAGCTTTACTTTTAATTTTTTTTTAAAAGGCTTCAATCAATTGGACTCCTCGGCCCTAACAATTGGTATATTTATAAGGTTTATGAAGCAAATAAATAAGGTATTACGAACCAGTTTTGCATGAGCATTATGAGGAGACCCAGTGGGTGGAGGCAAAAGTGAGATATGAGGCAACCCTAAGAACAAAAGAAAAGGTTAGCCAAGTAGGTGGATGGTGAATGATGAGAAAACAATAATAAAGAAAAGGAATAGGGATGACCCAAAAGAAAAGAAAGTGATATGAAACCTAGGATGTCGGGTTGGAAGCAATTCTGGAGCTGGTCCATCCTTGAAAACTTTATGGCTTTCGAGGTTACTAATGATGTCTGGGGTACGTCTTTATAAAGGGCTGGATGGAGGAGTGATTGGGAGTGGTGTGGAATGGAGGGGCAGTGGCGATTAGGAGCACAATCATTTGTTTGGATAATGGTGGTTATTTTAGTTGTTGAGACGCCAATAATTTTCCATTACGTTCGGAGAAGGACAACGTGAGTAATCAAAGACATGGCAGAAGAAAGTGCTTTACGTGCAAGAGATTACATGGAGGGCCTCACTTTAGCTGTTCTTTCTCCATTGTTTCTCCTTAAAGCACAATCCATTCCTATTTTTACAGGGTACCTCTTACCTCCACACTCCACGTTCTTCGTGTAATTGTGACACTCGATCTCTGTATGAGAGTGATATATTAAGGATATGATAACTAGAAAAGACTTCAAATAATTGAAGTTTACTATGTATACTAACAAAGCACATGTAACCGTCCAAACCCACCGCCAGTAGATATTGTTTGCTTTGGCTCGTTACGTATTGGTATTAGCCTTACAGTTTTAAAATGTGTATGTTAGAGAGAGATTTCTACACTCTTATAAGAAAGAATGTTTTGTTTGTCTCTCCAACTGATGGGATCTCACAATCCATCCTCCTTGTTGGCTAGCATCCTCATTGGCACACTACCCAGTGACAGCTCAACGTTAGCATATATTGTCCGTTTTGGCTCGTTACATATCGCCATCAGTCTCACGGTTTAAAATGTGTCAACTAGGGAGAAGTTTTCATACTTTTATTAGGAATGGTTCTTTTCCCTCTCCAACCAATGTGGGATCTCATCGCACACTTTCCATTTTGTTGATTCGAGAAACTCGAAAAGAAATGAGTTTATAGGTTAAATATGATATATATAGTTTAGGATGAATATAGTGAAACTGAAATAATGAGTAGCCCAAATAATACGGACCACCGCACGCACAAGTAGATTGGGCCGAAAGCACTGATATCTGTGGGCCTGACCCATGTTAGGCAAATAACATAGATATCAGGGGGAGAGTTTTTGCCGGAAAGAAGCCCAACGATATATATCATTCCAGCTGCACGCAGCCCGGCAGCGTCATGTTCAAAGTAGTAAACACCAAGAACATGGGACACCAGTCATTTCTCTCAATTCTCTTAGTCTCGTCATGCTCACGATTTTAAAATCCATTTACAAGGGAGAAGTTTTCATCCTCATAAGAGTTTTTGTTCTTCCCTTCAACCGATGTGGGATCTCACAATCCACTCCTTTGAAAGTCAGCTTCCTTGCTAGCACACGGACCCATGTCTGGCTCTGATACCATTGTAATAGTTCAAGCCCACAACTAGCAAATATTATCTACTTTGACCCGTTACGTATTGTCGTTAGCCTCACAATTTTAAAACATATCTACTAGGGAGGGAGAAGTTTCCACACCCTTTTAAGGAATATTTCGTTAATCTCTCCAATTGATGTAGGATCTCACAGTACATTCCCTTGGGGCCAGCGTTCTCGCTGGCACACTTCTCGATATCTGACTTTGATACCATTTGTAACAATTCAAGCCTACCGCTAGCACATATTGTACGTAAAGAAGGAGAAATGAAGTTTATTTATTATGTCAAAGCATTTGAAGGTTGAAGATCAAAGTTGAAACCCTATATGTGTTTGTAAAAAAGGTGAAGAATATAAGGTTGTTTATGGGAATCTCACGTGATGGGCAACTGAGCATGTTTGGAACGAAAAAGAAAGAGAAAAAAAAGCACTTATTTTTGTAATTGAGACAGTGGAATCTTCACCAACTTAACCCAGGTTTTGCAGAAGCACTCACATTATATGTTTGGAGTATGGACCCATTACCCACACTAACACACAAACACTCTTCAATACCATCTTTCACATCATCACCATATTCTTACACATAATCTCCTCATATTCATGCCATCTTATGTTATGGGTGAATCTAGTCTTTGAAAGCTAGAGATTCAATACCATTATAGTCATTCCATATCCGACTAACGCCTCATGATTGGTACAACCATTGGTCCGTAAGATTTCATTTAGGGGTATGTCAAAGCTTGCACGCTCATCTTCAGTGAAAGAATGGTTCAAGTTCTCAAAAGGGTGACATTATGTAAGCAAAAGGTTATCATTTGTGGGAGAGGTTCGAAAATGCAAACTTTTTCTATCACGTGAGACAAAGGGACACAGCTAAATGAGTTCATTTAAGTACAATATGACCTTTCCTTTCAACTTTATGGGGGGAGAAAGGAATCCTCCATTAAATCTGCACACGGTTAATTAATTAATCCCTAAACTTTTCCCAATTAGCACAACAATGGAATATATATTTCTTAATAGTAAGTTTAAACCAATACATGTTCATCCTATAAACAGACTAAACGAATGGAATAATTGATAGTTTGAATTATTTGATGGAAACAGAAATATTCGAAAGGACGTGTGAGTTCAAGTGGAAACTTACAACATTTGAGGCTTGACAATGTTTATCTGTCGTTTAAGGTAACTTTATTGTTCTTTAATGTCTGTTGTTTTTGAGTGGGAGCTTGTCAGTGACAACCATGGCTGCTCCACACACAAATTAATTAATGTCCTTAAAGAATTCATGACCGTTCGCCTCAGAAATGGCAATGGCAGCTGAATTATCAACCTCTCTCTGTTTTTGTGCAGTTAAGAAGAAAACAGAGACCAAATAAAAAAATCAGTGCTAAACATTTTTTTCCGTTTGTTTTTGAATCATCATTATATACATACAGAGTTTGTTCTTACAGAGCGATCCATCCCAGATGTTGACTGGTCATACAGTCAAACCGAGAAGCGTTTGACCAAGTGGGTCCTCTTTCTCAATCCCCAAAAAACACCTCTGTTCTGTTCTGTTCTGTTCTGCTCTGTTCTTTGCTCTGTTCTTCTCTGCCATACAATAACTCAATTATTTTAACCCCTAAGAATAAAAAGCGCACAAACCACAGCAGTTCTTCTCTCTTTCATATTCTTCCTCTGCTTCTTGGAAAACTGATTCCTTCTTTTACAGTAAATTCTGCGGACAAAAGTGAATTTAGGCTTGGAGTTCAACAGTTCTCTGCTTTCTGCTCTGTTTTTTCCCCTTTCTCTTTCTCTCTCTAAGCTATCTGAAACTTACATTGTGGAAATTTGAAATCTTTTTTTTACTTTTGATTCTCAGTAAAACTCTAAACAAAATGACACTCTGATGTAATTCCCTATCCATCCTCTGTTTTTTTCACTCTGTTTTGTGTGTTCTTTCATGGTCTGTCTAGTCTCCTTCTCTTGCTGTCTGGACTGTCTCTAGAAGAAGAATTGCCGCACGACCCTGCTGTTAATTCCTCTGTTTTGTAACTCAAACAAGCTGCATCCAACACTCCAACAGGGCTCTGAGGAACTGAACCACCAACCCCATATACATTACTAATCAATGAAAAATCTCTTATCAGCTCAATACACTTCATTACTCTCTCCTGCAAGAACAACCCAGAAAGCAAACGTTTAGAACAAAGCACCCCAACAAACAAAGATGTCTTTTTTTAAGAGCTTTTTGTATTACTTTCTCCATGTATGGAAAAGCAAGGATTGCTTTATTGATGTCTGCTGCTTGAACTACTCCAGAAACAGACATAGCCACAGCCAAAGCAATTTCAGAGGGTTTGAATTCCAAGAAGTCAATGCCTGCATGCATTTAATATCCCAAGCAACAAAACTGTATCATCAAACACATTAACTTCTGGGAGTGAAACAGAGTTTTACAGACAGTAAATGGAAAGAAAAAGGCTAACACACCTTTAATTGTGCTCAGAATGAGCTGTGAAGATTTGAATAAGGATAGCCTCGGTTCGTGCGGCTCAACAGTGATGTTAGTAAGGAAATAATCAATGAAAGAAAATGGAGTAATGGCTCGCATCTTCCATTTCAACCTGCTTAGAACCAGAAGCTCCATTCTTAGAATGGTTTTTGATTCGAACACGAACTTGGGTTCCTCAACCTGTATAGTTCAAAACATAAACCCATCAATGAAACAGCTTAAATCAGAGAGACGAGAATTTAAAATGATTTGACCTGTAAATCTATGGGAAGAGGAACTTGTGTCTCCTCCATCTTGGCTGCCAGAGACATACAAGCTACTGACAGCAGCTGCACACTCCAGCTTTTATCCATCTAAATCATATAGATAAGAACAATTTCAAGCCATGTCCAGAAGAAATGAAATGGGTGTTTGAGTTTTGGAACTTACAGGCATGTGATATTCTGAGAGGAAACGATCCAAGTAGTTCATAGATAGACATAGACTCAAAGCTCCAAAGCTGTAATGGGCATGAGCCTGTTCAAAATCAAGAAAAACAGAGCAAAATGTAAGCAAAAACCAAGCGTTTCCTTCAATCATGAGCGTTTTAAAAGGGGAAAAAGAAGGGTACCTTCGAAATCCAATCAATAGCGTCTCTCCTAAACTTGGAATCCAATGCCCCACAACGCAATCTCTTAAGATAATCATGTCTAGGCAAATGCTGAATCTCTTGCTCAACCATTTCTCTTATCCTCTGTTCACTCTGTATCGCAGAGACCATCGAATTCCCGGATCCAAAACACTCGATTCGCTCAAACTCATTGTTTGTGGCATTACATTCAAGCTCATCAAAGCAAGTATTGACACTCTCTGTACAGTAAAAGCTATCCGCCATTGAAGAACGTTTCAAAATCTCAGCTAAGAAATATCAAACCAATAAAAACAGCATTTGATGTTTCTTACGAAATGGGTTTAGAGAGAGAGCTGTTGAGGACAGACTGTTGGGAAAGAGAAGAGGAGGTTTATGTAGAACATGGATGAGAGAGAGAGAGAGAGAGAGAGAGAGAGAGAGAGAGAGAGAGAGGAGAGAGAGAACGCACACAAAACTTGGCTATGGATTCAAATACAAAACCAGAAAACATATTCCATTTGAAAAAGCAAACAGCCCTTTTCATAACATTGCTCTGTTTTTTCTTTTTAAATAGAACAAACTCAAATTTAAATTAGCTACCTTACTCGTGAACTAGATTAAGTGTCGTACAATCGTTTCATGCAGTGAGGTTACTAGTAAAGGAGACAACGAAAATAATTTTATCGTTTAAAGAGACGGATTAAAGTTATAATGAAAAGTTGAGGTGTATATTCTCTCGAGAAAAAAAAAATATATATTGAATTTCTTTGTTTTAATTTTTAATTTTTGAAAAGTTTATAATTGTATGAAGATTTAAAAAATGTGCATCCCTTTTCAACTCTCCATATATAGAAAAATAACAAAGGAAATAATATATTTATGTAATATTATGTAACAAAATATTTTCCTTTTTTTAGAAAGGGATTTAGATAATCATGAAATTAGTAAAAATATTATCCTTTTATGTACATTAAGATCCATTGATTAATACTGGATCCAAAATATTATTTTATTTTTATTTTAATAATTAATGGGATCAACTGCAATTTTGTATCTACATACAAGCTAATACTATATATATATAATTATACTATAAGGTAATCATTTATTATATTATTATAAGTTTAAATTTTAATTTTTTTTTTAAAATAAGTTCAATTGATTCAAAATTTGAATGGGTAGGTCCCGGCTTTTACATCTGACAATAAAATAAAATAAATAAATAAATAAATAAATACGAGTTTTACACTTTAAGATTCATTTTGAGTCTCCAAAATTGTACATATTATATTTTGACCTCCTAACTTTTAAATATTCTATTTTACCCCAGATTCAGCTTTACTGTGGATCATGGGATCGACCTCTTTTTTGGGGTTTAAAAAAAAACAGACAATGCAACACTTTACTACAACAATGCCCAAATCACGTGTACTTTTTTTTTTTAAAAGAACATAAATTACACATAAAACACGGGTTCATAATTAAAAGTTCAAAAAACTCGACCAATTCAAATGTATTTGGATTGATTTTGTGAGATCTCACATCGGTTGAAGAATGGAACGAAACATGTTTTTTTATAAGAGTAGTGAGATAAAAGGGACAATATTTAGTGACGAAACGTTATTGATTTAATTTATGTGCGGGTGGTCCAAGTTATAAAAGAAATAAAGGTGGAACACAGTCTTCTAGTCATTTACTTACTTGAGATTCGAGCTCTCTCCTTCAACATAGTGTGATTCCTCTGCTTCATTTAAAACCCTCCATTTTTTTTTTATCTTTGGATCCAGACTGGATGCTTTGTCGGTTTCTTTTTTCTTTTTCTTTTTCTTTTAATAACTATATTTATTATTATTATTATTATTATTCTGTAATAGCCAGTCCAAACCCTTTGGGCCTTGATTCGGGTAATTTGTTGGGCTCCTTCTTACGTGGATCGGCCCATTTCTTTTAATAACTATATTTATTATTATTTATTTATTTATTTTAAATTTAAGTATATTGTGATTTAAGGAAAATGATTAAGATTTAAATATTGATGATACATATACATTTGGATCATGGTAGTGATGACAGATCATCAAAATAGTTTTCGAAATAGAATTTTTTTCTATATTTCTTAATGTAATTCGATCAAACTTTGGTTTCTACAATTGATTAACCCAATGCACGTGACCAAGAATAACATCTAAGAATAGATTCTTTAGGGAGATGCTCTAATAAATCAATTTAAGAATAGATTCTTCCTTCTATAATTTATCAATATAAAAATTAACGTAGCTTACAAAGTAAATTCCATTGTTGCAATAGAGAATAAGCTAGTCAAATAAATAACAATATCACTAGCAAATATTGTCCTTCAATCCACTTCATTTGGGTCCACTACATGGGACGTCATTTGGGTATAGTCCAACACGGGAATATGGCAGTCTGCCTCATTTGGTATAGTCCAAAACTGACCATTGTTCATCTCTCTTATTAATGTAGAATCTAGCACGTGTGAACTTGAAGCTTAAATTTGTTGTTTGCTCTCATAATAGCCATTTTTTAAAAAGGAACAAAACTTGTTATATTAATAATGGCAGAGACAATACGTGATGAAACGAACATACAACGAAGAAGTTTCAAATGATTCGCAAATTAAACATCTTAAACTTAACCCAGAAGCCCAAATATAATAATATTCCCATAAAATCTGTCTTTGATTTAGAAATCTTTAAGCACCTTTCGGACTTGTTCCAGTGTCACGAACAGCACCACCGTGAACGGCCCCTGCCGCGATATCGTTGGAATGAACCCCTTGTACAGCGCCATCGGCCCCTCCGCTCGTACTGTCTTCAACGCGCAATCCAACGCGCCGGAGTACGGCGCCGCCGCTCCGGCCTCCACTTTCATGTTCATCACCCTCGTTTTAATCACGTCCACTGGATTTGACGCCACCGCCGCCACGAACCCAGCAGCGAAACTCGCTGTCACGTGGGTTCCCAACCCATCCTTCATCAATTCCTTCTGGAGAATCGTCTCTTTAATCTGATCGTACGATGCTAATTGCGAGGCCGTTACCAACATCGCACGGTTCACCGTCAACGACGAACCACGCCATAGGCTTGTAACGCCTTCGCCACGTGCCATCTGGGTTATGGCATCCACCACGCTTTTGTAATTCCGTCGTTGCGCCGGTGGTAACCGGCCATCAGCTTGCATTCGAACCATCGCCACATCAGCCGGATTCCCAACTGCAGCACCAATCGCACCGGCGATCAATCCGGCCGAGATCTTCCGAACGAGCGGCAATTTCCCAGTATCCTGATCGGTCCACTTCTGCTTGAGAATATCATACAGCCCCATACGGGTAGTCGAGTACAGAGTCTGCCGTAGAACGGTGGCGGAAACGCCAGAAAACAGAGCCGCAACTCCTTCCTTCTGCACAATTCGAACACCAACAGAAATTGGGCCAACACGCGGCGGCGGGGTGGGTAAATTCATCGCCCTCGTAGCCGTTACAGAGGTGTTCTGAAAAGCAAGAGCCGGACGGAGATTATGAACAGCAGCCGTAGGCCCCTGTTTCTCGCCCTGAAGTTGCATTCGGACCTTAATCAGATCAAGCGGGTGCGTCGAACACCCTGCAACAATCGAAGCAATTCCACCTTCAACAAATCCCTTCACACCCATTTTTCAGAAATAAAAAATTTTCCGGTAAACAAACAGGAAGAATCAGAGGATATGATCTGGGAAATCGGAGAAAACAGGAAGGGATTAAGAAGACCAATTGGAATTAGAGGTCATATCGCTAGAAACCAAGAGATGGGAATGGAGGCCGAAGGCGATGGAGGAATAGTGTGGAACGAGAGGTCTATGAGACATATGCTAACAGAGTACTCTGTAATACGCAAAGAATGAACGGTGAATTGGGGAAGACGAGTATGTGGGGAAGGGAATTTATAGCATTAACGCCCAAAAGACGGGGCTTTTACTTTTCCGACCCCTATTCTTTTCGATATTTACAATTCCCGCCCCCAATTTACGCGCTTCTCCTCCATTATGCCCCAACTTCCTTTCTTTTTCCTCTTTACTTTCCTTTTTTAAATTACCAAAATATTTTACTTATTTGTTTTTGTTTATGGTAAGTTATATTTTATTGTATGTTCTGTTACTTTATAAATTAATCTCCATATAATAAATAGTAATAAAAAAATTCCAATTTCAACTCTAAATTTTATTTTTGATTTAAATTAATAATGTTTTTTTTTAATGAATTAAACAGTGTATATATTAATCATTTATGTCAATTATAGGTAGCATTTATTTTGAGATGAGGTTGATGTATATCTAACAACTAACCTTATTCCATTCTTAAAAACCATAATTGAATCCACATTTTCATATTTATAATCATTGGTTACCACGTATGTATATGTATATATTTATTTATTTGTTTGTTATTTTAATGCGTATAAAATAAAATTATATTGCATAATAATAATTTAATTATCCTCGAGTTAAATATAATTCAATTTTAAATTTAATTAATTAAAATATATATGTAACCGTACCACTGTTAGCTAAAATTATTAGTGAACTAATATTATTTTATTTGGACTTTTGAATCTAAGGAGAGTATATATATATATATAACAGTTTACGGCTAGTAAATATTGTCTTATTTGGATTCAAATGTAATTAAAAGAATTGATGCATATAAAGTCAAATGTTATCATTTAATTGCTTTTATTTTTATTATTATTTAGACAAGTCTTAAAAAACCAAAGTAAATGAAGGTGGAGGGAAAATTAAGACCTAAACAAGAAAGTCAAGTGTCCACCATAATTGGACGAATAAAAAATTACTTAAAACAACTAAATATCTATCTCATAAAGATTAAAGAATGATTTTTCAAAAATAAAAAAGAAACAAGAAGAAGATTAGGAATGCAACTAGAATTCATATTTTCAACTCTAATTAAACTAATTAAAATATTCATTACTTGCTTAATCAGCGTTGTAATAATTTATTTTAAGTTAAAAGAGACTAAATAAAAAAGTCAAAGTTTTGGCAAGTCAATGCGTGTAACACACGCCCACGTTTCCCCTGGACACCCACATCTTCTCTGATCACTGCTTGGTGTCTGGCTCTGATACGGTAGCAGATATTTGACTCTAATACCATTTGTAATAGCCCAAACCTTTGACCCGTTATGTATCACCGTTAGGCTCACGGTTTTGAAACACATCTGTTTAGGGAGATGTTTTCACATCGTTATAAGAAATGCTTCATTTTCCTCTCATCTTTATAAGAAATGTTCATTTTCATCTCAAATCTACGTGTGAAAATCCCACAATGCAAATAGTCAAACATGATTTAAGTCTATGTCTCTTCCATATATAAGAAAAAAACAAAAACTTAGCTCATACCTTGTTTTGTTTTGTTTTTAGTTCTACAAATTTTGTTTTAATAAGTAAAAGAGAAGAATGTCCAAATAAAGTGAGAATTTTTTAAAAAGAGTCAAAAAATAAATAGTTTTTAAATTTTTAATAGTGATCTAAGGAGATAAGTTTTACTTAAAAAAATTGGATGATTCGTAGTGATGATGAATGCAAAGAATGAAGGCTATGGCAGTCAATTCTCTTTGCTCTCCCACCTGTTTTTATGCTTTTCCAAGCTTTCTGTTCCTTCGTTTTTGATTCTCATTCCTGACCTGTATTCCTGTTACCCTCTCTGCTTTTGCGTTTGTTGGCTTGCACTCCATATGCCCTTTCAAGATCTCGCTCGGTAAGTGAATGGCCACCGTCATTGCAAAGTAATGGATCCTTGGATGGGGGCAGTGATGAGAAAGGAAAGGCCGGCGGCAATGGCACGGTTGTTGGTGTGGTAGGAACTGAGGGAATTGTTGGTAATGGTGGCATAGGGGGCAAGGTAGCCTTTGCCATTGTTGGTGCTGAAGGAAATGGAGGCAAGGGAGGCTTCGGCAGCGGTTGAATCGTCGGAAGGGGAGGCAATGTTGGTGTGGATGGTAGCGGTGGTAATGTGGCCTTGGGCAGTGGCAGCAAGGATTTTGGAGGGAATGGCAGCGGAGGAACTGGAGGTGGAGCTGCTGGTGTACCGAGAAGGCGACCACGAGTAGCGAAGCTCATGTTGATGCAAGCCAATGACAAGGTTACAAACAACAATAACTTAAAGCAACCCTTGAAAGCAGCCATGGTTTTGAATTGGAAAGAGGCAAGCTTTTTCCAAATCTAAGTGAACTTAACTACTTACAGAAGAATCACAAAATGAGGGGAAAAAGGTCGGCAATTACGTATAATTTTCGGTATTATGTCCCGATAGTATTGATATTAGAGGCTGGATGGCTCCAGAAAGGCCATCACAACTAATTACAAACTGCTAATTATGTTACTTAGAGAAAGAACAGACATTTTCAATAGCCGTACCTGTTAGGTGTTGGGAGTCGGGTATGCCAATCAGTTCTGGGTTTTCTAGCAATCCATGAAGGCTTTCTCATAACAGCATCCAAAGCCCTCTTAACCCCTCCTGCTGCAGGTCCTTCTTTAGGGCCTTGCATCCACAGAACAAACTTGTTCCTTCCACCCACAGTCACCATCTCTGCTCTCACCACTTTCATCTTCACTGTTTTCAGTGCTTTCCCCAATTCTGCCATGATGTCCTGCCTGTCTTCGCAGCTCATAACAGCCTTCACCATCCCTTCAACACCATCACAGTTTTCTAAGCTCAACCTATTTGCCCCACTAGGGATCCCACATTCCTTGACCCCTCGATTGGCTGCTGTCTTTTCCGATACAAGCTTCTTAAGCTCCTTCACCCTACGGATTGTCTCAGCAAGCACAAAAGCCTTTTTGTGCTTACGCTTATCCGTCTGTGTCCATAACCATTTCTTTTCAAGTGTCAGTACACACAAAGTTTAACGTGTGGGTTTTAAATATCAATTCGAGATAGATTTTTAAGGAAGTTGGGACTTACTTTGGATAGGCTGGGGAGGATGGCACGGAGGGTGGCATATTGGCCGCTGATTCTGTTCCTTCTGTTCTGCTCTGCCAGGCGGTGCTTCTGGGCTGCATATAATTTAGGCTCCTTCCTTGGCAAGGATGAGATTGGGCTGTAATTCTTGATTGTTGGAGGTTGCCATTGAGGATAGATCCGTTCCATAGTTCCTGCAGTTGGGTAGCTCTGCATGGACTGCATGACCTGTTCAGACAATCAAACGACATCTATACAGTGAAGAAGAAGAAAAATGAAAAAGGTTAAGTATCTAAAAGGAAAAGAATTGTTAAGTGGTCTCCAATAGTTACCTGGTGCAGTAAAACCATGGGGTAACAAGGTTCGCCTTTCAGTTGCACCTTTCTGGAAGGGAAGAGAATAGCAGTAATTGCTGCAAAGTATGACTATTGAGGTTTTTTTGTACACTGAAATTCTCCATTTTCAGAGTGAGGGAGAACTAATTAATTGCTTTATTCCTGTGCTTAAAGATGATTGTATAATATCCAATCTCATAATTGCCATTTACTTTTGAGAACAAAACATAATTCCCATTTATCATGCATTTTGATTCTGTATTTATAATGATAAGATATGGAGACTCGGAGTGATTCAACCAAATCACATCTCAGCCATCCGCATGAACAGAATTTACCAATGGTAGATGATAATGTTCATAACATTTCATTACATATCTTATTGTACAGTTCCAATTCAAGAATGCACTAACACCATCAGAAGTTTCATCTAAAGTATTTCATTATCTTTGACAAATATCACAACCCCACATTGTATAACTTAAATCCCATCTCCGCCTCGACCTATACTCCTAGGAGTCCCTTCATCTCTTACAAGCTACAAGTTCCATGCAGTCAAGGATCTTGGGATAGCATTATACAGTAGGTGTGTGGCTTGGAAGATAGTCCAGTTACTGCTACTCGTTGGACAGAAGTTGTCTTAGTTATGTTTAGGACTGATAATTGCAACCTAAAGGATGGGTGGTCATTGGTTTCTAAGCACTTGGAGAGTCACTTCAAACTAGTCCAATATACTCTCTTATCACAAGACTATATCGATAATTTGGGTTGGATATCTGTGGAGACAAAGCATGCTATCAAAGAATAGAGCAACAGACATCCATTAAAAATCCAATCAAATAAGGTGATCAACTATAAGAGCCATTACTCTGTTTCAGGCATATTGACACAACTAAAGTAATCCATTGAATCAAGAGAACTATGTGAAGTTACCACTTCTGAATTTTCCTGGAAATGATTGAGCAGTACTATAGAAAGCTAGAGAAAATGCAATACAAAAATCTAGATATTGCCCACAATTCATAATATTCTGCAACAGGCTTGTACTTCAGTAATAACAATATATTAAGGGATGAATAGAACTTACAAAGCGAGGACCTCTTTTCATACATCAAGAGAGAACTTTCCAGTATTCAGTCACCAGTTTTCAACAATAACGAAATAATTTGAAAACGAACAAAAACCAGCACTCCAGATACTATAGCTGCTACTTCCAAGTTCCAACATCAAAGTTCTGGTAAATCAACGAAGATATCATCATTATCCATGCAAAATTCCATCTCGCCACATTCATATTCCCCGTTGAGTTCATTGTCCAAATGATCAGCAGCCATCAATCCACGTCTGTTCTCAATCCCACTTCTGATTGTCTCCCCAGTTCCCACCGACTGCACGATTGAAAGTTCCCCACAAGATCTTGACTGTAACTGAGAAATCTCTTGCTTTGCACGATCATCCTCGTCGAGAGTACCCAATTTCTCCTTCAACTTTTCACAAAATTCCTTGAGATTCAGATGGGTCGATGTGCTCTCCTGGTTCGCAATCACCCTTCTCCGTTGTATGTTATTACTACCAGAATCGACATCGATATAATCCTCAGTTTCATAACCTACAGTTGTCTCACTGTCAACATCGACCTTTGTTTCTTTATCATCCGCAGCCGCAATCTCTTCAGAAGAGTAGCAAATTTTAAATAACCCTAGACTAACATTATACAGCTCCTTCCCCTCCACCATTGTAATCTTGGGTAATGGTCCTTTAATGGCGACCGCCTGGAAAGCCCTTTGACAGTTCTGGCACCGGAGACAGCAGTCGAGATACACTATCTGGTACTTGTAGATATAATAGCAATATGGACAAATCGTCCAAAAGCTCTCGATTCCGTCCTTCACATTGTTCGATTTCTTTTTTCTTTCCCGCTTGCTTCTTAAACCTCTTCTCATCTTAGTCTCAAGTTCGCACTTCGCACAGTCCTAATGAAGTACCAAAATCCAGATGGTGGTTTTCAAGTGGCGTAGAGGGTTCGATCGCTCCCGAGATTTGGGGCCTATCTAAGCGGAGGAAGACTCGGTCGGTGGCTGAGAAGATTCGCAGAGGATTCTTGATGATTCTTTCCGAGTATGAGCAAGTTCTTCGATCACTCCATCTTTTACCCTTGGGAATCTCCTGTGAAGAAAGGAGGGCAACCAGTTAAGCTCTCGGAGTGAAATCTTCCTAGAAATCTGCCGCGGCGGGGAGACGGCGGATAAGCCGCGACGGAAGGGTGTTTTAGTCTTTTCGGGTATTATATTGCTTGAAACGCAAGCTTAGTACTCAACTGTGCTCCACTTGTTCAGCGTGATTCGGGTTTTATTAAATCTCTAGAGACAAATTTGGCGCCAACGTGAAACGACGCCGTATCATGCAATTCCAAATTGTTCAAATTCTTTTATAGTTAATATTAAATTGAAGGTGCCCAGTGTCACGGTCATGCCTGTCCAGGGCCTGTTGCCCATGGCCGCATGCCCATGACAAGCCAAACCCTTGTCATGTCTTTTCATTCTAGTGTTTTTCCCTTTGTAATTCTAGAGCGTATGACACCTCAAGAAAATCATGTCTAGGCCTGCCAGAACTAAAATGGCCCAGAATGTACTATAGGGGGATATGACTAGTCGTCAACTTCTCCCTACCCAAGGTTATATATGCTAAGCCGTTGTTATCTTTCTCTTGCTTGCTTATATAACGTCTCTTTCTAAAATCTCTCTTTCAAAAATCTCGCTCTCTCCTCGTTTTCTAAAATCTTCTTTTAAAACCGAGGCTAGAGGCTCGACCGTACGTCGCTTGGCCGTAGGCGACGCAAGAACAAATTGGCTTAACTCACTTGTCGCTGGAAAGTGAGTGCCGCACAATCGCTAGTCCGCTGCCTTCGAAAGTGCGATTGTGTCACCCAGATCCCAAATTATGGAAACTCTGGGAAATAATACCATAAATGGTTACACAAATTAGAAAAGGGCTAAATTAACTATTATAAAAATATAATCTAAAAATAATACCACCGATATTGTTTCTTTGGGCTTTTCCTGTCGGGCTTCCCCTCAAAGCTTTAAAACACATCTCCTAGGGGAAGGTTTCCAAATGGTGGTTTGTGGGGGACATCACAATTCACCCCTTCACGGCCCAGCGTCCTCGCTGGCACTCTTTCTCCCCTCTCATCGTGGGACCACCCCCAAATCCACCCCCCTTTGGGGCCAACGTCCTTACTGGCACACCGCCTTGTGTCTACCCCTTTCGGAGAATAGCGAGAAGGCTGGCACGTTTCCACACCCTTATAAATGGTGGTTTGTGGGGGACATCACGGACCACCCCCAAATCCACCCCCCTTTGGGGCCAACGTCCTTACTGGCACACCGCCTTGTGTCTACCCCTTTCGGAGAATAGCGAGAAGGCTGGCACGTTTCCACACCCTTATAAATGGTGGTTTGTGGGGGACATCACGGACCACCCCCAAATCCACCCCCCTTTGGGGCCAACGTCCTTACTGGCACACCGCCTTGTGTCTACCCCTTTCGGAGAATAGCGAGAAGGCTGGCACATCGTCCGGTGTTTGGCTCTGATACCATTTGTAATGGCCCAAATCCACCGCTAACAAATATTGTCCTCTTTAGGCTTTCCCTTTCGCGCTTCCCCTCAAGGCTTTAAAACGCGTATCCTAACTATACTTACATGGATTCTGATCGTCATTTTCGTCCTACATTCTACAAATTTTACTCATCCAACTTAATTTTGAAACATTGTGACGGTCAAAAATAAAATTGAAAGATTTTTAATCAATCGACAAAGTTCGACTTGAATAGACATATAGAACCGAACATAATAGTCAAGTCTTAATAGAGAACATATTTATTTCCATGAATGAAACTTTTCCGTTTGGATTTATATAAAATATCCCTTTTAAGAATGAATATATAGATCTCACATTCATAATTCTGAAGCAACAAAATTAACGCAGTAGATGAATGGCAAAAGGAACAAAGGTTGAATGGAACACTAGATTTAACTTGATCTAAAAAATTGATGAACAATTACGTTAAAGAATTGCTTGATGCATAATCATCTGTAAGAGTACCAATGAATCTAAAAGAACAATCAGGCTCTTATCTCGTTCCATTAATGGAGGCTATCATATTTCGGCGCAGGGCCAGCACCATATGTGCATAGGTTACTGTCGTTGCCATGATAAAGACTCCAATCAAGATGCACACAGTCGTGGCACACGCGTATAAATACCTGGAGAAATAATGCAAATCATAAACCAACACATACAATAATCTCTTAACCAATTGAGCTATATTCGAGACAATAAGTTCTGTAATGTTCAATCCTAAAAGTTTTACGTGTATCCTATGGTAGAGCTGAAAGTCAGATAGAGAATTCCTGAGGACTTACTTGGGAGAAAAAACACTCCAAACAAAGAGATGGTTCCTCATTAAGATCAACACTATTGTGTATGCGATCAGCAAGATCGAATTGACAGTCAGTGAAACCAGACAAGGAAGGCCAAGAGTCATCTTTAGAACATGTCCGGAATCTGCATTTTGAGTTGAGGCAGCAATGTCTAGATTTTTAATTGAGATATACATCACCATACTTAGCAGCAGCAGTGTCGGTGATGCGTAAGTGATAATGAACATCAATATGCCAGAAAATAGTGTTGAGTAGTTTGAAACGCCCTGACAAGGATAAAATTGTTATTGTGAAGTTAAAGAGAGCATAATAAGTAATTCTGTGGAGCACAAGGGAGAAGAAATTACAAGGAAAGCTCCAGCAACGTCGATTGTAGCTAGAGAATTACTATTCCCCAGCGCAAAATGGCCAGCCATTCCTATATAGTACAACACAGCAACCTTTAAAGCAAGAAATAACCATCCAGCATTAGCATGCATCAACGTTGCCAAAGATGAACAAGTATAAGAGACAGCAAAAAACAATTCATCATAATGCATCTATGCAAACTCACCTCGACCCATTGCTTCTGCTGCTGCATCCCTTGAGAAAAGAATAGAAAGCTGGCATAAATTTGCACCAGAATGAGTAACATTACTGCTGTATTAACTGGTTGTTGGAGCAGCAACTGCAGAAGACACCAAGAGCCTATGTACACCCACCCAGTAATATATAAACAATCTCTCAGTTCTGAATGTTGAGACTGACTCCCTATTTTAAAAGGACGAGAAACTTCATGATCACTTGAACATGCGTTGGAAATCTGCATAGGCATGACCCATGGTACAACCAGAGCAGTCCCGACTGTAGTAATACCGAGAGTTGCATAAATGATTTGTGCTAATGAAGTAGCAGCGTTGCTGGATGGTACTGATGTATTGTGTCGATATTTCACAATATGATGCAGTACAAGAAATCCCGACATCAAAAAGTGAAATCCAACTACTAGAATAACTTTTGTCTTCCTTCTTAATAACGAAAGGGAAAATAAGCATAATATTATTGTAAGGAAGACAGAGGTTAACTGAATCAGCTGAAGATCAGTCCCCGACTGCTCAAGCCATTTCGATATGTCTGGAAGATATGTCCAATTGACACCTCCTTGATGCCAGCCCCTTAAAATTCTTCCAGAGATAAGGAGGGTGAAGATGGAAGATGCCCTTAAACTAGTTCTTTCATGTCCACTAAACAAAGTAAAAAAACCACAGGTGCTATCTTTTTTAAAGAACTGCAATGTTTTACGAAGCAATAGCACATTCAATGTGGAGAGCAAGTAATGCCAAATATATTGCTCTTCCTCAACCATAGAACTGGATCCCATACTGATGACCAAGATGAATATTACAGACAGAGAAAAACCCTCATCAAGATGCCATGTGAGAATACCATTGGAAAGCCGCTTCTCTCCAAAATAACTTTTTTGGATAATAGAGTAAAGGACGGCAGAAAATATTAGACAAGATAAGATCATTGACATCACTCCAAAAGCAATAACTTTAGCAGGTTTCTGCAAATAAAACAGAAGTGACAATTCACAATCAGCCACAAAGAACATTCTTAAATGATCGAATATTACATGAAATTTCAGAGTTTGTTCCAAAATGATGATAAAGAATAAATAATAATACTAATAATTCTTACATCAGTAGCTTTGTGTGATAACCATTGATTTGCACTTATCAGAAACTCATAGTATGCTGCAATAATTTCACTTTTGTCTTCTCTGCTATCAGACCTGTTCAAATTACTGGAAAAAGTTAATTTTTCCTGATCCATGGAACAAGTTCTCCAAATAGATGATCTGTGCCCACCTGGAAAGCTCCGTTGATATCCAGGAATCATAAAGAGCTGCAGCACGCAAATACAACCGGCAAAACTTCTCCATAATACCATTACTACTATATCCATTATCACCTGAAAAGCCATCACATGGGTGACTTCCACATTGAAAACCAGGTACCTGTCTTTGTAACAATCTAAGCAACTGCCAAGAATTCAATTGCAGTGCCCTTAGTTGTTGCATATCTGAAATCATCCAGAAAGAGGTGTCGCATTAAGATCACACAAGTTGGCATGCGATACAAGTCCAAAAGGCACTCAGTATGTTGCATTCTAGCACTAGGTATTAATAATAGAAATTGATGACAAAAGATAAAGCAGATTGCACATATAGCCCACTCTTTTTCTCTTTTCCCTCTGCATTTCAATAACTTTATTTCGATTCTGAAACCCATTAATGCCTCATGCACAAGGAAAGGGGAATTTACCCTTCAAAGAGTCCACCATTCCTGGAATCATGATGCCGACACTGTTTTTGGGTATTGGCACACCAAATAAAAGAGCTAAAGTGGCTGCAATGTCGACCTGAACCACATTCTAGGTAAGTCAGAAAATAAGAAAACATTCAGAATAAACAGAAATGGAAGAAAAAAAAAGAAGAAAGAAGCATAGACAGCAAGATTTTCCTTATCAATACTGTGAAAGTAATACAAGTTTCTGACTCTTGTTCATATTTGTGTTTCACTAGAACACAAATAGAATGTAGAAGTTCAAAGAAAAGGGTTCAAGCTAAGTTTGAAGAAATGATAATTCTGTTTGAACAATTGGATGGAACGAACAGTAATGTATGACGAAGTTTATAGAATGAATTATTTAGTACATAAAAATTTGGATGCATAGTCTTAATACCAACTTGAAGAAACTGGGCGTGTAGGAGCTGAATACCTGGTTAACATCATTGCTGATAACTGATGCAGAGTCAGTGGCATGACTTTTTGATCCAATAAAAAGAAGCAAGGAGTCAGTCTCTTCATACGATGACCCACCATGATTGCCATTTTCAGTCATCCCATGGTCACTCACCACAACCTACCTTGAAGTTCAAAATTAAACGGTTATAAGTGAAACCATTGGCATGATTTGAGTTTACAGTCTTAGACAAACGAGCCAGACAAATTTATATCCATTCCTATTTCCAGGAATACATGAATAGTCATTAATAAGGACAATATGGAAAGGGAAATTAACTTCCAGGAAGGCTTACAATCGCTAGTCAAGGAAACCAAAAGTGCCAAAAAAATTAAGCGCTAATTTAGACTGGTTTAGATGACTTCAAGTGGATTAAAAGAAATGTCCATCTTTTTTGCCTACCGGTTCATATATGCATTTCTATATGGCAATTACATCTGGGAAAGATTTGGACCACCTTTTCGTTCACAGCCCACCCGTTTTCTTCTTTTATTTGGGACAAACTTAAGCAGTTCTGATCTTTGAGGCACTCCTCCAAATTAATGTAAATCTCTTCTCGATATTCAATTTGGAACAGGGCCACGGGGCTGGGGAAAGATGTTCCCAAGGTTGTGTCAATGGCTTTGTTTTGGGAATTTGGGGGGAATTTTTTTGAAGACTTCCATACATCCTCAAGACCATAAGGAAGGTTCATGTTTTGACCTCACTTTTGATCTGAGGAGTTTCCTTCTTAAGCACAACACTTTGGGATTCTGGTAACCCCACTTGTATAAGTTCTTCATAAGAAATTTCAGCTAATTATTGGAAAGGAATAAGCTTCCAGAAACAATGAAGCAGTAAATGCATTCTGACTGAAGCTCGATTATAAAAGGCACACATCAAACAGACATGCCAAACAGCACTATCATCTTCTTGGCTTACTCACATCCAAGAAATGTATATTTATTACGTGATAAGAGAGGACAAGTTTCAGAACCATGAAACAAGTCAAAGAAAATGAGGAAGTGAAACAAACCAAAAGAGTCCTTTTATTATCTTCCGGGCTCATCATGGCACTGGCATGAATCATCCTCACCACTTCATCCATTTCCATAAGTTTTGGGGCCATTAAGGGACTGAAACATCCAAATGAAACTCATGAAATAAAATAATTAAATATATCAGATGTTAAAAAGTTAGAAACAGATAAATGCACCTGTTTCGACCACCAATATGCCCAACATGGTCCAAACCTAGATAATGAAGAATCTGAAATGAAGATTCAGTTAAAAGTACATAAAAACTGCATTTTTATTATGTAGTAGATTCATATTATTTAAATAATATGATAGAAGATTTGGCATGAAGATGAAACAGGCATCACAAGTATTTTGCAATTGTAAAATAAATGATGTAGTCACATATTGAACTCTAAACAAAGTCAAAATTGCATAATTTTACTGTGAAAGCAATCAACTGTAGAGATTATTAGACGAAGAAATGCACAGGAGAAAATGTAACAAAAAGATGTTTAGGTTTCACTAAGGACAGGATAATCAAGTAACAAAGTTGAGAAACACTAATGAAAGAGGTTCAAAGAAAAAACCTGCAATCAACCCAAACAAACGACAAATAAATAAAATCATCCACGCCAAGTTGAGAGACAAAGGTCAAAGGCCTGTCCAATGAGGTACACATAAAAGTAAACTACTGAGTTCGTTAATATACACACACAAACTCGAATAACATAGAAAACAAAGCCAATGAGTTGAACCATATTACTAACTAAACTGTAGATCATCTTCTATCTAAATTTAAATTTTGGTATTGTAGAGCATTTAGATATTTCAGTGCAGAAAAAAGTAATAGGCATATACAATTTAAATGCCCAAAAAAAAAAGAAAAAAAAAGGTAAAAGTACACCAAAAAGACTTACAAGAAGATTCCAGTCATTCTTGCTAAGCTCATAGCTTAAATGTCGAGAAACATTTTTATCTACCTCTACAGTATCTTTAACCTGCAGACATAAGAGACTTGAATGTGTATGCCATATTGTTAAATCTACAAGATAGAGATACATGATCACATTAAAAAAACTACAGAAGGGAAGTTTTCATCCAAACTTCGACGAAATATAAGCAACAAGGTATATCAAGTGATGTTCTAAATTGTTCTTAACATAAAATCTTAAACTATTGTAGTAGAATTAATTTAATCACATGTTGTCACTCCTTCCCTGAATGAGCTCATTTGACTAGGGTCCAACACATACCTCATATGTGGGTTCATATCTTTTTCTTTTTCCTACTTTTTTTTTTCCTTCTTTTATTTATTTATATTCTTTTGAAAGGGAACAATTTTTTTCATCGCATCAGAGGAGTCTAAAAAAAGAAGGTGGATATAAGGCATCAACCTTGAGAGACCAAAGAGATCTATAAAAAGCTACTTCAGTCGGCTTGCAACAAAAAAAAAAAAAACTTGAATGATTACATAAGAATTTGGAGAGTAAACATAGAAAGATTTAATAGAGTAGTCAAGCCCTAATCTCAGCAACATTGTTGCTTCTATCTTCAAACAATCTTGTCATTCGTCTCCTTCCACTCTGCCCACAGATCTTTTGCTTCATTGAACCAAATCACATTGGTTTTCATTTCATACTTCATCGATAAATTGGTAGCATGCTCACTATGATTTCGAATTAGGAATAATACTAAAATTTTAAGATAGAATATCCTTTCTAAATTAAATTACTAATAACTTTTACAGTTCTCGCTACCACATAGAGTTCATTCAATCATCAAATTGGTTCTATACAGGAAGGGACCTGAAAACATCAAAGCAACAAAGAAGTTCCAAGTAAAATGGTAGCAGCAGATACGTTTCCATTAACTAGCCAAAAATATTGTCTCTCTCTAAGTTAATTAACCTAATCACGAGGAAAGTTTCAAAGAATGCTCGGGGAATCAACACATGCCACATGAGCATCAGAAACACAACAAAAAGGCTACAGTCAATTAGCTTCCTTAACACCATTGTGCTTGCACAGCCAAAGTCACAAATCTTCATATTAAATAACTATTTCTTAGTTCCATGCATAAAAATAAAACAAGTGTTATGATAATTAAAAATTATGAAACTACAGGAATTGACTACACACAAATTCAGCAGCTATTGGAAGATAAAAAGAAATGATGTACCCACGCAATCTCTAAGAAGGAAGCAAACTGATGAACAAAATGCTAAGTAAGTACAAAGCTATAGAACAAAATTATTCACTTTGGCTTGATACATCCTTAGATAACATGCCACAGGCGATATTTGGCTAGCTAGCTACTGGATCCCAAATAAATTATAAAAATAAAAAAAACCAGGTAAACCACCAATCTCTCTGTCCCAGTGTCAAGAGTCCATGTCAGTAAGGAATGAAGACATTACAGCACTAAGACCAGAACACTGAAGTTCCATAAAGGCATGAAGTAGCATGCACTACACCCAACATCTTCCTTTGCATATCAGGTATTATACTTACAAAAAAGCTGCTAACTCCATCATGCCTCATAAAAAGCCCCGGAAACAACTTAAGCCAAGTTTCATCTCCGCACACCACCATTTTCCAACCAATTTTAGAAAACTGACCTATAATATGAAAAATGATCTAACTTTCAGATTCAAAATATGTTTACACATTTACTGAAACTGTACTGATTTACCAAGAAGATTGTCATCAAGTAGAGCTTGAGTATTGAAATTGAAAGCCACATCAAGGAATCCTCCGATAGCACCAGATACAATAGCCTGCAATCATATGCGAAAAAACAAGGTTTGTTCACTGCTGCATACCATTTTTGCCACAATAATCAAGAATGAAGAAATGATTACCTTCAGACGGGGCATTGTAACAGTTGGAGGTGTAGCCTTTGCATGGTAACCTTTTGCAGTTCCATCTGCCAACAATGATTGAGTGTATGGCATAGCCTCCATAAAGGTCTTGGTTGGAGGCCGTCCATTCCTACCAAGCACAAATTCTGCTGGAAGACCATCAATGACCTAAACTGACATGTTCGTTATAGAAAGAAACTACTTTCAAGCACCAAACAAAATTATCAACAATGGCAAGCTTGAAAAACAACATGTTTCTGACTGTAACTCACATACCATTAAAATAAGTCGATCATATAAAGGCGGAATTCCAGATAATTCCTATATGAAAAAGTTTTCAAGTCAGATAATGTCCTCAGTAAACTTGGTTGCATTTAAAAATTAAAAGATAAATAGGAAGGGGGGAAAATACAGAGTGAAGAGACAGAAGCTATGTTGTCTCCTGATGTATTTCAAACCACATACTATATTACAATACATATAATGAATGAAAAACCAACAGCTTCCTCTTGCATGCATGGAAATTATTATTCAACATTTGATGACTCATTAACCGAGTGTAACCAACTCCTTCAACCCTAAAAATTCATAATGTGTCCGAGATTACTAAGAGAGACTATGATTTTCCATTAATTTCGTAAGGATCCGTCTGTAATCTTATTGTTGCCCATGGAATCATAACTTCAACTCTGTAAAGCTTAGTGATGTAACTAGTATCACGCTCAAGTCGTTGTCTTATATAGTCTAGCACTAATGGAACCATTAAATCAAGTAATTTCATAAAATGCCAAGAACTTGAAGAGGATTAATCACTTGGATAAGAAAAGGAAAACCCATTAGTTGGACTCTGATGTCATAATCCTAAAATCTTACATAATTGACTCAAGAAACATCTTGGAGAGTAGTAAAGGGCACCCTAATTAAGAACCAAGAACCAGCGGCTATAAGCTCACGAAGTGGACAGAGTCTGCATAGATTTTGATCCTACTTTGCAAGCAATCTCATCCATACATTGAAATTCAATCAACCATCCTTTTATATATAGCAGACACAATTTCAACCTCAACCAAGAACATAAAGAGCATAACGATCTAAAAAAAAAAAAGTAATATCCTGGAAAGGACCTGATATAGCGACTGAAGCTCATGAGGAGGCAGATCTCTCTCACTCTCATTTTGGTTTGCATAGCACATGGGCGCGCGAAAACTTTCCGACCCACTGAAAAAGCCAAGTAACAGATGGAGAAAAATCACATTTACAACGTGTAAATCTCAACAAGAAAGAAAACTCCCGTCAGCAAAGTAGATGTTTCTAAACCCGATGAATTCAACCTCATTGCTTCAATAACCAAGGGAAGTGAGTTCATAGTACAATACCAGCTGGTCCAGCTGAAGCAAGCTTAATTACACCAAATTATTTTAACTTTCAAACTAGATGTACACCGTAGTTACTTTCAGAAGCTCTATCATCTAATGATGCTATCTTATTGCAGCTCAAGGATAAAAAAAAGAGCTGAAGAGCACCTGTCACCGGATAGTGCAGGCTTGACGGGGAAAAACCCAAAGACGAAAAATGAGAGTCCAGTGATCTGAATAGCAACAGCTGCAACAGTAAATAGCGTTAGTCTAGTACAGGTTAGCGAAGAAGACATTTTCGGGTTGAAGAAGATGAAATTCCACTTCGTCGCGTTCTCTGCAAATCTCGGACCGAAGAGCCTACAGTTATCGAGGGAAAGAACTGAAGCTTTGGAAGCCGTCCCAAAATTGTTAGGAAAGACGGTTTAATTTGTTTATTCTGGTCGTAGAACAATATACAAACATTATATATTATTATTTTTACATCAAAAAACTTAATTTACTGCATCTAGAGCTTCCTAACTTCTTTGATCAATACTCGAACATTCTATTAAAATGATTGAATAAGAACATTAATAGAGTTTTACCGCTCTCAGGCCCGCAACCTTTTTATGCAATACTCGAGGATTCTATTGATTTGATTGAATTAAGGGCATCGATAAAATACCACAAATCTTTACTACGACCGTAATATCAGTTGCAAGCATGGCTCAAACACCACTATTGAGAACAAACTTCTATAGTGATACAATATGATCTACTTTGATTATAAGCTTTCCTGACTTAACTTTTGGTTCTCTTATTCTCGAACGATGGAGAAAGATATTGCATATTGTCCCTAATTCGAGTGCATGCCGCACATCTTCCTTATTTTGAATCAATGCTTTTAATAATGGTCATAAATGATGCAGAGAAAGACAACTTTAGAGAGAAGATTAAAATCGTTAATTTAAAGAGATTCAAAATTGACTTTTATGAACATTTTGATAATATTTCTAGGGGATAATTACTGGCAGTTCACGTGTGAGTGCATGCCTATTAATACAGATATTTTGCTAGGAGCAACAGAGAACATAAATTACAAACAACAGCGCAAAATACCGTGGACAACCTCAAGAATTTTCTCAATATTATGTTAAGACAGGCCAGGCAGCAGCATGTCAAAGTATATGGCTGCCGAAAGAATGGGCATCCACAAACTTGGCATTCATGATCTTACATCTTTCAATACTCCGCCCTTTTCAAGCTCGTCGACAAGATCCCTTAACGATGGAACTTTCATGGCCAAAGTTCTGTATAGTCGAGAATATCGTGCTCGGGTTCCATCTGCAGTTCTTGCCAATGCAAGCAAGCTCAGAGCCTCTGGGAGCTGGGAAAATACTTGTTTGATATCCTCCAAGCTCATGTTTTCTAAAACAGATGGTCTTGGAACAACTCTCACAATTTCACCACCTTTTGGTTCCTGAACACGGGCATCGGCCTTGATAACTAATTCTGAGTTTGAGTTTGCACCACACTTGATGATAAATGGTGTTGTTGAGCCTGTATTGAACTGTAGGACGTTCCACTGAGCGACATCGGTTTCTGTACCAGAACTCGAGTCCACAGACAGTCCACGGTTGTGTGATGCTAGATAGATGTCATCTTCTTCTGGAGTTAACTGCAGTAAATAAGTTTGGAAAAAAGAAAAAAAATTAATGTATGAATGATATATATCCATTCTCCAGCTAATGTCCTATACTCAATCCAAGTTTTGAAACAGCCATGCGCCTTCCAAGAGCATAGGTGTCAAAAGGGATATTCTTATTTTACACCTAAGATAAAGTTCATTCTGACATTGATATCTTAGAAGAAAAAGAGAAGCCGTTTAATCTTGCTAAAGTTCAATTTCCAAAATGGTACATGTTCAGAGGAAACATTGAATGAGGTTTCTTGATCTTGAAAAGCAACGACAAAATCAAGTCATTCAATAAACAACGTATAGTTCTCAAAAGAGTCGGTCAAGCTAGTATTTGATTGAATTAATTTTCTAGTTTAAATAACCATATCATAATGATGAATGAAAATTTCCCACAAATATTTTGCAGGGTTGCCCACTGTTATGAAAACAAATGGAGATTTCCCACCCTACTCTGTTGTCAGCTTTAATGGTTCCACCCTAGTCAAATTGAATTTGAGCATAAATCTAAAAGAAAAACCCCGACAAAGTAGACCATATAACGAAAAAACATGTCGTATAAACAATTCAATACAAAATTTGGAACATTCTCATACCTCAACTGTCTGACGAGCATCAGTGATTTGCCTCCTGGCACACGGATGATCAATCTCAAGAAGAGAAGGCATTTGATCTGTTAAGTCATCAAGAGTTGCAAGCAGTGCCTTTTTCTTACTTCTACTCAAAGCATTTACAGACGCTTGTCTTACAATAGTCTGTTCAATAATTTTTTTTTTGTAAATCTCCGTTGACTGACGCTGAAACAAAACAAGAGAAAAAGAAAGTCATTTATGTAGAAGATTACCTTTAACTGCTTCAAAATGCCATCAAGGGAGATGAGAGAGGCAAGTCTTGCATCTTCAATAGCAGTAGAGGGATTTTGGATAGGTGAACCACCATCTTCCAGCATAAGTAAAGCAACATCATGTTTCATTTGTTGCAAAATCTGACAACAGAAGTTTTACAGATCAGAATATGCTCAAATATAGCCAAGTGGAGAATGAAAAAAGTTTTACGTAGATAATATTTACAATTTAGCATTTATAGACGAAAATGCTAAACAATTTTTCAGTTTTTCATGTCGTAGAATCTGACAACAAAAAATTTGTATGTTAGAAAATGCTAAAATATAAGTAGACTGAAGATATGCACATAACATAGCAAATTTACCGTTAACAGCATATGTTTATTTGCGAAGTAGATCAACATGGAAGAACAGGAGGAATAAAGAAAGCAGAGATGAGTACTTGTTTCTTAACGTGGGTATGTACTCTTTAAGGTGTTGAGCTTCACAAAAGTAATATATTGACTAAGTATATAGAAGAGTGAAATAAAAATTATTCCTAGTACCGACATGAAAATATGGGGCCTATAAAGATATGAAATACCTTTCTTCTTTTATGATCGACTGACTCGAGGGCTGATCGCAACTTTGTAACTTGAGCTGCATCTTCTGCCTCTTCCATAGCCAAGGTACCAGCAATGTCCTGATAAAACAGAAAAATGTAGGTGAATGTCCAAAAAATCATGGTCTGTTTACCACTTCTCTGTCAAGGTCGCAAAATTTGCCATGTGCGTTAGGAATATAAGATTTGTTATCCAGGTTCTTAACCAGTTGACTCCACAAAAAAATTTCATCAATCTTCAACCACACGAAGAAAGGACACAATGTTGAAGATGCTACAGTGTGTGCAAAATATAGAAATCCTATTTGATGTGCTTAGGTGAAAGGACCAGAATGCAGTGGTATTTTCCCATGCAGCAATCTTGAAAGAAAAGCATTATTTTTCTAAAAAAGACAGCAATTGATAACGGGAGTTTTGTTCACTTCCTTTTTCCTCTGTACATGCTCTTTAAACTCATAAAACATTTAAGATTGTAGGCAAGTAGTCCGATGAAATTTGAACCAATAATATCCCAGTTGATCCAAATGAATTTGAGCCAACTTTGATTTATTGAAGAGAATTTCGGGACAGTAAAAATTGAGGTTTAGGTAGTTGAGCAAATAATGACCTTTGTTGAATCTTTAAACAAAATGAAAGGGGGTTTCCATCCTCAAATAAGTGAGGAGATTAAAATGGATTCCTATTAAAATTGACTAGATCAATCAATCCACACTGGATCAAATAACACATTTTTTTACTCAAAGGAAGTTATCTTTCAAAATACTTTAGCAAACCATGGTAATTGGTGAACTGATCAATCTAAGCATTTATTCAGAACAATTTAAGTTTTTCTTCTGACATTTAATGATAGCCGACTTCAACTTTTCAAGAATTGGTTCACAACAAGATCAATATGTACCTTCAAGTGCTGCAATTGGGAAGAATAGACCCGTTTCGTGTACTCAGAGAGAAGCTGGCCAAGAGCATCCGTAGATGGAGGCATTGCAGCGCCAAGTCCACCCATCCAACCATCCATGATAGCTGTTGACAGAAGTTCCAGCTGACCAGTTGCTCCCCCTGCTGTATCGTCTCCAGTAACAGACAAGTATTCGAAGTTCTCTATTAACCATGACCTAATCTGACGCTGCAGCTCACCAGCTGGAGTATGTACAAATAAAGCAGCCAAAGCCTTATTCCCAACAGCAAAGCTTTTTGCATCCTCGTTAATTTCTCTCAGTTTTCCAGCTGTCACTTGCAGCCTCGGAGAATCCTGTCCAATACAGTTCAAAGTGATAAGCACAAGTGCACAATTGTATCGTAATAATATACAACGTCCAATACAGTTCGGCAAGTAGAAAACCATTCTCTCGTGAAGTACTTCTCAATTCTTGTCCTGCCACCAGCATGTGTGCGAGAATACAAATTAATAGTTTTTCCTCATATCTCTTTGGGAAAGATAAAGGGGAGTATTTAATATTGATTATCACCATGCATTTGATCAGATAGGAGGAAAGATATCAAAACAATGACAAGAGCACTACCAGATCAAGACCCCGAATTTTGGATACTACTGATGAAAATCGGGACTTCTTTTCTGGTCTAAGATTCACTTTAAATCCTTGGATTTGCTCATCAATATAACGCACCGGAGATCTTCCTGGACTGTTACCCCTGCTGGAGCTTCTACTGCGACCAGTATTTGCCTTTTCAAGAAAACGCTCAACAGGAGAGACCTGAAATCAAAAAGATACAAGGACCGAATATGATGTGAAGTCAAAGAAAATGTACTTTGGAGAAGAGAAAGATAGACAAACATTAAAGATTTAAAAACCTTGATGGATTGCAGCTCCGGTGACCTAGCAAGCAAAGATCTTATGTACAATATTCTAACTCGTGAAACAAGCATTGTGTCCATCACCCTTCTTGGTTCCATTTTACGGATGAAAGAGAAAACAGCATCTCTTATTTCAGCCAGTATTTCATGCTCCCTAGAAGCACCTGCTTTAATAACTGCAGCTAAGACCTGCAAGATTTATTTCAAACCAGTGACGAAAAAGTTCCTCTTATTATACTTCAGTGATCATTATCAGCCATGATCTGGAAAGAAAATAGTTCCGGCAATATATAAACAAAAGAAAAATGATAAGAATACACAAAAAGAACCTTAAAAAAGTCTATACTATGTCTATGTCCCACACGGCTCCCACCAGAGAAACATAGCCCATGAAAAAACTGATTTAGCGACTGCTAATTAGTGAAACTCTCCTAGTACTCGAATAAAAGGTGCTTGTGCACTAAGATTCATATTGTAAAGGACAACAATGATGCATTTCCTCGTACTCACAAGAGACCAAAAAAAAGGTTTTGATAAAATAAAATAAAAATAAAGATACCATTAATAATTTTTTTATCAATAAGCCTAGAAAGATGAATATCAATAGTTAGCGTCCAGTCTAAAATTAAACTAATATATACCAGCATTAGAAGCTTGTTTGCACCATCTGAAATAGCAGCAGGGCTGTCATACTGTTCAGGGTCGAAATCATTCAGGGCAGATGTAAGATACTCTCCTGCTGGGGTAGTTTTAACTTTATCAGAACCAGCTTTAACTAAGGCAAGATTCCCCTCAGCTTTATCCACAGCTGATGGAGAAGGACCAATAGCCATCGAACCCCCTTTACTCTTGTCATTGGTTTCATTTCTGTTTTACCAACCAGGGAGTTCAGAGCATTTATGAAATAGCAAGTAATAGAACTGAATGCATTTAAAAACTTCAGATTTGACTTTACCTGCCAGGATCCCGAGGTTGAACATCGCCAACACCTTGGGGACTTGCCAGCTGGAAATTAAATAAATATAACTGCCAATATAAATAATAGCGAAGCACCAAACAGAATGCCAACAATAATTGTAATAGCCCATGATACCATACACTAAATCAACGGCATGGTAACAGTACTAGCTACAAGAATCTAACTAGATATAAACATTCAAGAAGAGCATATGCACAGATGATGTAGATTTGGTTTCTTAAATAGTCAGCATAAAATTTCTCATAATCCAATTTCTCAGAAGTAGTCTAAACCTGAGCCCAGGAAATTGAGATCTTCTAGAGAACATGTTTACCTGGGCTGATCCTACCGAAGATGCTTTCTCCGTCAACCGATCAAACAATTTTTCATTTTCTTCATGTAATCTCTGCAAAAACAGCAACAGTTCATACCCCATGTACAAAACAACTGAAACTGGAGCATAAGAGTGACAACTAGCCAAAGATTTGGAGGTTAAATTCAAACTAGTTAGATATACACCAAAACATGAAAAATAGGCTAAAACAATACGGAAGTATAGAACTCTAAGAATTTAGCAAGGAGAATTAAAATTCCAAAAGTAAACATGCATAGCTGAAAAAAGGTATTGTGTTATCTGTTCCAAGTATAATTTATATTGCTCACATTTCTCATAATTTATAGAGTTCTGAATTTTTAGAGGTACATGTGCTTTTTGTAATAAAGAAAAGACTAACAAAATATCTAGATACTAGTCTACCTGACAATAAAACTAAACTAACTGGATAATAGGTAACAATATGAAAAAAATAAACCTAACTAAATCCCTAGATTTAGCCAATAATATAGATATAATTAAAGCTAGGATTTACATAGATATAACTAAGGTCATTCTTTCAACACTCTCTTCAAGCCTTCAGCTTGTGAAATAGATATCATTCATTCTCAACTTTGACGGGATAGGATTATGTAATATTGATCGCACGGCTTTGACGATACGACCTCAACATCAAGGCACAACTTCAACAGTAGCTATGAAGGCTACGTCGATTAATCACACCTCTCCTAATAAAATGGATTTGATACCATGTTGGAAGTGTAAATTATCTTGCTCACATTTTTTCTTAATTTTTAGAGAGCTACATGTGCCGAAAGGTTAACTAAATACATAACAATATAACTACCAAGAAAAAAACTAAATCTAACTAAACTCCTGAATTCTTAGATATTAGGTAATAAAATAGATATAATGCTAGGATTTACATAGATATAACTAAGGTCATTCCTTCAACACTATCTTGACCTACTAAAAAACAATAATCTTACCCAAGGAGAGTCAAATTGTGTGGATTAATGTGGTTAGAGTAATAGATTAGGAACTATGGACAGAGAGAAATCTATACATCTTTGAAGAAAAACAAGCTCTTTAGGAGGAGAGATTAGATCTCATCAAATACCATATGGCTACTTGAGGTGATGTTTCCACAGATTGCTGTTTTATTTTTTTGTTTAATTCTTATCGGGACACTTTTTTTCCCTCCAAAGTTTTGTTTGGGAGGTTGTTTGGCAATTTGAAGTGTTTATTCTTTATGGGTTGATATCATACTCCTAAAGAGAGTTCTTTTTTTTTTTTTTTTTTTTTTTTTCCTGTAAACAGTTCAAAAATCAATGAAAGGTTCTTATCCTTGTTCAAAAGAAAAACAATATTCTTATCAAAGACAGGCATCGCCAACATGGAATGTCGGAGAACAGACCTCTATAAGAGCATCACGTTTTTTGAGCTCCTCTTCAAGCTTCTTGGTTACTGCAGAAGAATCCATGCCATCTCCAGTGGACTTGGTTGGTTCGGTGCTTAATGATGATCTAACTTCATTCACTTGTGACTCTATGCTTTTGACCTTTGACTACATTGTAAAATTAAAATGATAGCATTTCCGTCAATTTAAGAACAATGTACTTACAAATTATTCAGGTAAAGAGTCCTGATATAACAGCGAAGCAACCTGCAAAGTCTGAATTGTTGAATCTCTCTGTTGTATCTGCAGTTTCTGCTCTTGCTCCAAATGCAAGAGTTGAGCTACTTGATTTTTAAGCTGAGTATTTTGTTCCTTTTCTGTCTTATACTTTTCTGTTAGTGAAATGTTCTCCATCTGCACCAAATAGAACACAGTTCAGTTATCACTACTTGAAAAAGTGATATGGCAAAACTAACATCAACGTGTGAAATTAAAGCAAGAATGCTGCCTAAGAGAAAAGCTTAATGGGAAAACAAGACATCAAAATAGTCTATCGTCAAAGAACAAGCTACAATGATTAGTTTCATAAAATGTCAATCAAACCCTTGTGACCTAAAATTAAAAGAACTTAAACAGAAGGCAGGGTTCAAGCAAAAAAAAAAAAAAAAAAAAAAAAAAAAAAAAAAAAAAAAAAAAAAAAAAAAAAAAAAAAAAAAAAAAANATTCCTGACTTCAGAAAAAATATATATGAGTACACTAGTGTACTGATCTTTTAAAGTCAAGCATTGTTCAGATTGTTAAATAATCTGCAATGGTTTTCTGAACTACATCATTGAACGATACAGATGAACAAAATTAATAGGAAAATTCTCTTTTACTTCCTATGAGATCTATAACAAAATTGTGGAAATTGTTGATTTACGCTTCCTCAGAAAGACATTTTTTAATGAGACAGAAAAAGACTGAAAATGGAGAAGAATTGTGTTTATAGATCCAAAAACCTAAATTAACTCCTCCATTCATCTTAAACCTTCCATATCATAGTTTACGTGTAAAAAGCAAGGTAGAAAAAGGTGCAACTGAGATCAATGACATTTAAGAAACCAAAAATGAGATTACGTCGAATAATATAACCGTGTAATAAAAATATAAGTTAAGAACCTTTAAATCTGATTGCAGAGTAGAAGAAACTTTCCACGCCTTCTGGACTTCATTGAAGAGTAAAACACACTGGTCATTAGCATCTTTCAGTGCATTTTTCAACTCCAAGACCTCTTGTTTCAGATCCTGAGTTTCTTTTTCCTTGTCATATAATTCCTTACGCGCGCCATTTGCCTATAGGAATCAATAGGACATGAAATTAAAAATTAGACAGATGAATTCTTAAAGTACTACCATTTAGAGCCCACAGTTGCCCTCCAATGATGCATGTTACATCATGTAATTTTATGTATTATTGATGCAAATATCTTTTTCTTTTTCTTTTTTTTTTTCTTTTTTTTTTAATAGAAACCAAGCTTTCATTAAGAAAGAAGAAATGAAAGAATACAAAAGGGTCTCACAAAAGCACCACTTAACAAAAAGGAGCTAATGGATTTAAATATCTCGGTTATAGGAGCTCATTAGCAACTTGCCGTTTGCTATAATTATATTATATAAGTTTAAGGCTCCAATTATTTGTCAATATCAATGACAATAATGAATGGAATAGTGATGAGTATTCTCTATGTACGGATGCTCACTGGTTTCCAACCTATTATTCCTGCTCAGTCAATCAAAAATAAAATATCTCCTCAACGATATTTAGAAGTACTAGTTAGGACTACAGATCTGCTCCAGAGCCTGGACCAAATATAAAAGTGAGTTATTTTCCAAATCCTATCTTATGACTGGTTTTTACTCCATGTTAAAGTTATATCTTTCTCTTCCATGAGAAACCTTCTATCACAGAAAATTCTAGCAGTTCAAAAATCAAGCTTTAAATTTCTACTGAGATATGGTCCAGGCCAAGCCCATTCCACAAAATTTGGTTCATCCATATTAAAAAGTAATCCTCAGTTTAAAAGATATCTCGCTCAATAACACCCCAGATAGTAACAGTACTGATTATACATGCTGCCGTATTCAATAAAATATATTCATACTTACAATATCTCTCCATTTTTTAATGGTATCTCGATTTCCAAGACTTAGTACAGCATTTCGTGCTCTTGCAGAGAAGTTTAAAGATGATAGCGTGTCTGACAGGTTTGAAGCATTTGGACATAGGTGGACAATCATCAATGTTTTTGAATTCCCACCTGCATTAATTGAACATTTTAAGCAAAAGGAACCAGGTCTAACTCATTCCAGCAGCCTTCAAACAGTGATGTAAACCATCAATTGGCAAATCAAAAGCAAGAAAAATTACTCGAGATGAGACAAGGCAATAAGCCTGAAAGAGAACTTTTCAGACTATATACAAGTACCACACACACAAAAAGAAAACAAGAACAACATGAAGATTTGAAGGGTCTGACTGCGTTTGTCCACTATTGCAGAGGAAAGAGAGGAAACAGTAAAACTTATAGCAACCTGTAGCTTCTCCTTAAAGATGCCAAAATTTCTCTCATATCCTGAGCTGTTACAATAAATTGTTCGTGAAAAAATTTATAATTTTTGTAGCATATTCTTGCATTCGACTCTCTTAAATTCCAAATAAAGAAGTACCCAGGATTATCATTCCCTGAAATGATGGAGAGTGACCAAGTTATTCGATTTTGAGACAAAAGAAAACACTGTTGGTCCTTAAGGTTCTTTAGTGACATAACATGAAGTATAACAAAGTACAACCATTTCTTGCTATTTCTAATAGAAATAAAATAAATCATTTTTTTAAAAAAGGAAAAACCATTTTACAAAACCATGCAACCATAATGACATGGTTGATGATCATAGCCTGAACAACTTCCTAACCAAAAAGATTGCCTTACCTATCGAGTCTGCTAGTACTTTTGTGAGCACTGAATTTTCATATGGAACAACTTCCTTCTTAGAGGTCAAAGATGACAAAACATCTCCCAACCTATAAGAGCAGTATCATAATATCTGCAGTGAGGTTATTGCTAGAAGCAAGAAATTTGAAATACGTAAAAAAAATTTCAAATTGAAGACAACAAATCCATCTAATCAAAAAAGGATGCCTCAAACATTAGGTTATGAAAAGACCCCATGTGCAGTTGTAAAGAAAACATTAAGATTAAGAAGTTAAACATACGCTGAAAGTGATTTCATGACATGCAGCAAATCCGTGATCCTCTCTCCACTATCATCTTCCGTAATTGAACCCTCGCTGCCAGCCAAGTCTACAAGAGATAGCTTGCTATAGGTATTTTCACTGGTGATCAGATTGGTATAATATACATGTGTCGTAATGATCCTGTAATAGCCATTTTGAAGCCTTGTAAGATGGCGAATTTAAAGCAGTGAAAATGCTGAAAATAAATATTGAAAACAGATATATATACAAAGCAAACATGAAAACTAGATTAAGATATACGGTTTCTTTTTCTTCCTTCAGTTATGATATTAGGAAAAAATTGAAAGAACTAATCTGTGAAATATACGGCAACATTGCATCCCTCCACTCTAGCAGGTTTTCCCTTCCGACTCTCTAGTAGACTTATGATACAAATGTCTAGAAAGAAGTACTAACAATTAAAGAGGGTTCCTTGCAACATAAGCAAGTTTAAACATTATAAATCAAAATTACAAAATGGAACAATAAATATGAGAGTATCATAAAATACAAATTAATTAACTGCAAGCAACAATTCCATTTGAATATTATCTTTCACGTGGTTTAGACCCATCAAAAAATTGAAAGTTATAAAGAGTATTGAAATGGCAGCAAAAATCCATCTAACGATAGTAAAGTAATTTTTAAAAAAAGAAAAAGAAAAAGATACTTCAGTAGGCGTATCCAACCTTGGATGAAAATCAGAACCTAACATACATCCAACTAGGAGAGACATGCAAAACTCCACTAGGTAATAACCAAGACCAAGCTCTTCGGCCTACCTCAACCCACAACCAAAGCTCGTAAGATCAAATAACCAAAAATTTGCACCATTCAAGACTCTTTTTCCTAGGACCATAAATATTACAAAAACAAAACTGTATAATAAATTCAAAAGAATCAGGTTCAAACCATACAAATGAGAAACATTCAACTTTGATATATCATTTCCCCGTGCATTAAATGCTGCTTTCAATATTCTAGAGAAGTCCAATGGGTTCTCTACTTTTTCTTGCACAAGTCCAGCAAACAAATCTGGTGAATCAACATGGAGATTGGAAGAGGTAACTGATTCGGCAAGCAAATCCCTGATCTTCAAGAATATGAAAGGGGTTCAATAGAGTATGGCATACAGCTCAAAGAAGGATTCTAAAACTACAAGGCTATTGAAAAATGAAATTTACTAAGAAAAAGAACCTGTTCATTATAGAGCTCGCAAACGGTAACAAGAAAATTAAATCGAGAAGTAGAGGTTGAATCAGAGTTGGCTAAATCAAACAGTTCCTCGAAACAGCGAGCATATAAACCACGGTCATGGCTGGTTCCTTCCTGTGCAAGAAAAATAATAAATTGAAAAAATAAATCTACCAGCTCAATAATTCTCAGAAATGGGCCAATAGTAAGAACACCATACTCATATAAAACTACATATGCAAGAAACAAAAACTGATGGGACCAGAAACAATTGATAACCAAGCTCATTATGTGAATAAAAGGTTTTGGCTATTATTCTAGGGTAAAATAAATTAAAATAAAAACTACACTCTTAACAGTAGTATGAAAACCCACTGCTTCTCATTAACACCACTTAAGTGGTAAAATGAATGGTATTACATTAAGCATTTGTGGTCTGAGTTTATGATGCGTACAGATGTTGGATTGCTTATTCAGCACTTTCATGAAGATATTAAGGATGTGGTCATTCTGCTTTACAATGGTTAGAAGTCGGAGAGCTCAAAGCTTCTATTTTGTAACTTAACCATTTGCAGACACATCCTGTTGGTTCTTGCAGTTGGAGAAGATAGCAAGGTTCTTTTAAAGATCCTTGCAGAAAGTGGGCAGAATAGTGGGATGTAAGAAGCTTAATTGCCTCTTACAGGATTGGTCTAGATTATATAAATTAAAAAAAAAAAAAAAGGAAAAAAAAAAGAGAAGTTGTAATTACTGTATTTTAGAAACTAAAGCCAATTGGAAAGCCTTTTTCTGATCCTTTGGCTTGGCTCTAGGTAATGCCTTTCTCCATCCCTGTTTTTTTCCTCTACACTCAGTCCCTGTTTTTTTTCTCTACACTCAGTCCCTGTTTTATCATAGTTCTTGAATTACTACTAAAAGGAACACCTCTTAACTGGGAAACTGGAAACATGTTGATCTTATAAATCAAATCATCTGGTATCTCATAAGAAATCAGATTTTGACAAAATTGTCTTTAACAAATATAACTTTACATATACCTTCTTGGCCTTCTGGCTAAGATCAACAGTAGTATATGTTCTTAACAAGTATAACTTTACATCAAAACCAAATTTGTTTCTCAACAATTCTGTGACCCTGACCCTTTTTGTTTATTAGGAAAATCGGTATCAGTAATACATATTCTAACAACAGGCTACTAAAGAAATATTGGTTTTGCATTGTATCCAGTTTAGCATCCACATTGAGATGCTGGGAAAATTTTGAAATCAAATTCAACTAGTTCTTAAGAACACAATAATAAATTACTATAATAAATTAAGTTCATATGTAAGTCTAACATGTTGAGTAAATAGAAGATAAGAAAATATGACATTCAATACAAACTAAATTGATGTTTAATTTATATCAGTTTAAGTTAGGTTGGTGGTATTTCCTTGTTAATCCTCTAAATTAGGCTAAGGTTGTGTTCTCTTTTGATGAATATATTTTCTTTGTTTCTCATTAAAATAAATAATAATAAAAATAAATAAATAAATGATGTTTAAAATGACCATTTTAAACAATATATATTTAGTTGATTTATAGATGATATCTTAATTTAATTCATCTAAATGGATATCTAGAACTAATAAACAACAAAAAAGCATCATTGGAACAACTAATGATCCTAGTACGTCTAGTAGATAAATCTAAAATACAAACACATCTATCTTTTACACTCGAGCACCCTCAAAAAGAAAATCCTTGCAAGACAAACGCAATTAATCTGCATTCCTTGGAATCAAGATGCCCATACTAAATAGCATTTAAAACAGTCCTCGCCCAAAAAATCCTATACTAAGCACATGCCTAAAGAAAAAAACAAGGTTGGTATTATACGATGCATCTACATTTGTAGGCGAGAGACTGAAAGAAAGGAAAATAAGTCAAGAGACAGGAGCCTAACCATGGTGTGCGTCTTTCCGGAGAATGTTTGTCCATAGGCAAGAATAGAAACATTATGCCCATCCAATGTAGATTGCACATAAGGCTGAACATCGCTGAACAATTCAGCTGCACATGTAAATAACAATCCAAGATACATTAATAGCATGTCCATAGTATATCATAATTTTTCTAGGAAAACACAAATAGGACTGGGGAACACACATTCCTTTCACCTTGTCCAACTTGAGGTCCATAAACTCTGTCAAACTCAAAATCCTTTTTGGGATTAGAGATGGTATCATCACCAGTGATGATGCGGACTGTGCTTTCATCAGGAAATTCAACAACAGAAGGGCCTTCCTCCTCAAATGGTGGTCTAGTTCGGCAAAAAACTTTTATGTTCCCTGAAATTGATAAACTAGTTATTGTTAGAACTAAATTTTACAGGTTATCAAATTTATAGAAGGAAAACTCATGAAAAATGGGTGTACCTTTGGCTGTCAACAAGTCATTAAATAACCTTCTTTTCTCATCAATTAATGGACCGATTCTAGCCTGAGTTTCAGTGGCCACTCTATCTGATATTCAAGTTGCGAACACTTTAAAAACCACCAATAATTGTACTTAAAAACAGGAAAATTTAACTATATATAGCATCTGAACAAGGTCAACCAAAGATCAAACAAATTTGCATTGGTTTCGTGAATATCGTCTCAAATTTGAATTTCGAAAAGCTACAAATTACAGTACATATCATTCTCATGATATTATGAAAGCTATTTACTTGATTTTAAATCTAGAGACGAGGAACTCAATGTGGAGAAAAATTGAGCAGAAGTGCTCACTGTCTTACCTAGCTTACGGGTCTTCTCTGCAAGAACACCAAGATACCGAGTAACTCGATCTAGTTTTGCATTCGAGTATTCCTGCAGTTCACTTGCTTCTTGTTTCAACTCCAAGTAATCTTCTTTAGCTAGCTGTCAAAATAAACAACGAACTAGTTAACGAGTATAGGAGATGGATCAATACAGAAATCCCTATATCGCCTGAAGTCCCGCGAATTTTAAAAAAATGAAAGACGTCAAAAGACCACATGAACAAGCAAGCCAATGTCTTTGGAAACAAGAATATATTCTAGATCTTAGGAGACCCTTGAATCTGCCTCTTGATTGAGAAGCGGATCTAAAGCATGGCAGAGAAACGTAATAAATGGGTGTACAGACAACTTGAATACGGAGACACAACTCCTCCTGTACTTTTACACCCAATATTTTGTTCTAACCGATGCCTGAAAATGAATAGGAAGTCGAAACCAAAAGGTGCTGAGGATTCAAAGTTCTTCACCTGTGACCGGCCATTCATCACATCTCAGTTGGCTGTTGTGATTACAACGAGCACACACGGCCAAACCATGCATGCGTTCACTTACACGTATGGAATTTTATCGCCCCGCGAGGACATTTTTAGTCAACATATGGCCTGGTAGAATGTCACCATGTCCCTCGTAGAAGCAAGTCAATCGAATTGACAATAGATGCTCCATTTCACCAAAATTCTTAGCTTGGCAATGACAACAATATTTACCGAAAAATCGCTACACAGAAATGCTCGGGACATTAAAATCGGTTCAGACTTCCAATCAACTCATTTCAAAAGCAATGCCACTTTTCAGCATCAAATTACAAACAATTAAGAACAACGACGAACAGAAAAATCAGGAGTTCACACCGATAAATGGGAAGAAGAAGAAGAAGAAGAAGAAGAAGAAGAAGAGGAAGAAGCCGATGGTAAGAATTGAGTATAATGAATTAAATCCAAGTACCTTAAGTTTATCGCTCAATCGCTGAACCTTGGTGGGCAGAGACTGTTTAGAGAACTCCAAACGAGGAGAAGCTGAAGATGAGGAGGAAATTGAATACCTCCGAATCAAAGGAGAGCCTGGCTTGAACTGATCACCCTGCTCCAAAGACGAAGAAGACGGGTTCCTGGGCTCAAACCCGCTTACCTCCCAGTTCCATCGGTTCCTCTGCTCCCCCATTGTCCTCCGACGACCCTAGAAGCTCAAATTATCGGAATCCAAAGACAAGGTCACCTACGCTTCTCCGTCTCCGCCCTCCTCTCTCCTCTTTCTCTGCCTTTGTCTCGTCTTCTTTCGTCTTAGTGATCATTCGTCGAATCTTTTGAGCTTTTAACCAGTAATGTTATTTCCCTCCTTGAGTGCAATAAATGGATTTCTTTTGCCCGTCGGAAATTACGCTAAAACGACATCGTTTCCATTTTCAATTTTCTTAATAACTACAGGACACAAACACGACACAACGACAAAACTATCCAACTCTCCAAAAACCAGGCGTTTCGTTTCGGCTCACAAAAATATTATGCGCTCGTTATTTCTTCACGTCTCGCTCTCATTTGTGATAAGGCGTATCACGTGACCGCGCGGCAAAATGGGTTAGGGTTTCGTGGGCCACAATTGGGCCCATCTTTGTTTGGGCTTAATTTATTGTCTTAATGGGCAGGCAACTGAGCCCAATTCAAGTGGGCCACCTTTCCTCTTTTGGTCTTTTTGTTTATTTATTGTTTGCTTCTTTTCTGTCGGTGTTGAGTGTCCCATAAAAGGACTTTTTGGTCATTTCCCTAAACCACAAAATTAAATAATAGTTGAATATATCATGAATTTATTAATCATAAACTTATTATCCACGAAATAAAAATTGGATGGTACAGTGCGGGTAAGATGACAGTAGGGAGCTCCGCTAGAAAAGCAAAGGCTGGGAACTCGTCAGTCGTAACTGTTGGGTGAGGTTAAGATAGGGAGAGCGTGGGTATCAAGACCTAGACAGTACTACAGATTCTCCGGTTACGGACAGTTCAGGAAGCAATATGGCCGTAGCTATGACAGGGAGTGGTCCTCCCTGACACCCTCGCTTCTATTTCCCGTAACAAAATTAATTCCATTAAATTAAAATTGAAATCCATTAATTTTAAAATACGGGTTTCGTTTTATTCTTATGCCCTTAATAATATCATATTTATTTTTAATTGCGCCCTTTTCACTGAACTGGACACGGCGGCAACTGCTCCGTCTACAAATCAACCGTGGAATTAAATATTATTAAATATAACTAAAATATTTTAATTTTTCTTTCTTTTTATCGTCTTTATGAAAATTGATACCTCCACTTTTGAAATTCATAATCTCGTCCTTTCTGTAAGTAATTAATTTATATTAAAAGTTTATTTATTAGTACTTTGTTTCATAGGTTAATGTTAAATTATAATTAGATTTTGAGATTAACGTATGGATTATGGAGTTTCTATTTTTCTTTCTTATATTTTCAAACAGGTCGAAAATTAAGATTATATATATATAAAAGTAGCTTTCATATATTTATGTTTTGAAAATATAAGTAAAATTAAAGAGTAGTTGAAATTATTTATGTGTAATTAATTTTTAAAAATTTGAAATGTGACTTTTCCACGAAGGGATGAGTCTAAAAATAAATGCACTTAGGTTAATTTCATGGCCATTCAAACCATAACGTTAATTGGGTTATTGATGATAAAAGTTCCACATTGGCTAATTTAGAAAATGATCATGAATTTATAATCAAGAAATACTATCTTCATTGGTGTGATACCTACTGGGGAAGCCCAGAGCAAAGCCTGAGAGTCGTTTCTAACATGGTATTAGAGTCATGTCCTAACTCAATTGTGTCAATAGATTGGTAAATCCTTAAATGTCCAACTTTTGGAAAGGAGTCGAGCCTTGAGCCTCCTTGAAGGCATAGTAAAAAATGACTAAGACTAAAAAAAAGAAAAATGAGTCGAGCCTCAATTAAGGGCGTACTCAATTAAGGGCGTAATTTGTTTGAGAGGAGCCTCAATTAAGGGCGTACTTTGTTAGAGGGGAGGTGTTGGATAATGAAAGTATGAAAGTCCCATATCGACTAATGCTCAAAGTGAACAATATCATACCACTGTGGAAAGTCCAAGTATGAAAGTCCCACCTCGGCTAATGCCCAAAGTAGATAATATCAACCCAATTAATTGTAATTGTTTAAAAATTAAAATACTAATATTTATGGAAGTAGTTAAAATTACCATCAAACCAATTTTTATTTTCTAGCACATAGTAAGTAATAGAATTGAGAGTCAACGTCTAATATAGTATTTATTATTTTATCCATCGAGTTATTTCAATAATAATGTTGTAGCAAATTATTAACATTTTATGGATGCAATTATAATGCTAATTTAATCCAATTAATGTTTTTGGATATCAATTTGATTTTTGTTCGGCAGGCTTAGTTATTATCGTTGATTTGTTAGGTTGTAAGTCTGCTACAATAATAATAATAATTATTATTATTATTGTAATTTAAAGTGGTCCCATACTTTATCACCATTAATTATTAGCATTTATATAGGCAAGGAAATATTGAAGATAGATAACAATAATGACTTATTCACAGTTACCTCAGGGACGACACATAGAATTTCTATTAAAAATATAACAGTAAAAGTGAACCCATCCACAAAACATTCTTGTTTTTATTTATTTTCATGATAAAGACGATATATAAATAAGAAAAAAAAATTATAAATACGATATAAAATTATTTAAATTCATTTATATATCTTTTCAATATTATAATTATTTATTTAGATACAAAATAATTCCAAAAGGAAAATGGTATTTAATTGGTATGTTACAGTCTCATCCCCAACCTTTTACGGCAAAGTTTAGCTGACGAGCTGGAACCGTGATTCTCCAGAAATGGAGACTTTCACTTACTTCGCGTGTGGCCTAATTCTCTTTCCGCTGCTCATTGGTGGCTTTCCATCTTTCTGAAAAACCAGCCCTAACCGGTAAGTTTATGCTTTAAATTCTGCATTCATTTTCGTTTCACTACCAAACATCTTTCACGCATTTTGATTCTGCAACGATTTTCTTTTTCCCACTTGTTTCAGACCCTTCTCCTTTTGGATCTGCGACTTCAACACTTTCTTCATCGTTCTTACGTGCTCGAACACCTATTCTTGTCCAAATATGGCAAAAATGTCGCTCTTCCTTCTCTGCAACTGCGATTGTTGAACGAATTCCCTCTTTTAGTATTTTCCAATTCTGGCTCGAATCATTCGATTGTTCACTGGTTAATTCAGGTTCTTACTGCTCGTTATCACGAAATGGAAATTTCTCTAAGTGGAACGAACTGTTTTATCTGAACTTTTTCTTCTTTTTTTTCTTCTTTTTCTCAGTGTTTTCCTCTCAGAAACAAGGCTATTTAGAGTTTTGAGTAGATTAGAATGGCGAAGGAGAAAATCCAGATCAGGAAGATCGATAACGCGACGGCGAGGCAGGTCACCTTCTCTAAGCGCCGGAGGGGACTTTTTAAGAAAGCCAAAGAGCTATCCGTTTTATGCGATGCTGATGTTGCCCTTATTATCTTCTCCACCACCGGGAAGCTGTTTGAGTACTCCAGCTCAAGGTTTCACTCCTCTCTTTTATTACAGAAACCTAAACTTCAATCGGCCTTTTACGATTTTTGAGTTTTCCTGCGTTTTCTGAACTCCTTTGATTCCATTTTCGAAGTTAAGTGATACTAAAAATGGCGAGAACGAACCGTGACAGAAATGATGAACAAAGTGTTGATAAGATCGTATGTATTGGCTTACAACAATCTAACGGAAAAATGAAGATAGAAGAAAATATTCATCAGCTCGATGAAGGAAATAGAGCACTCTTGTAAAGTAGTGCCTCATAAAATTTGTCCTAAACAAACAACAAACAGAAAAACGGAATAAAATGTGAGATCCCATGTCTGTTGGAGAGGCGAAAGAAATATTATTTATGAAGACGTGGATAACTCTCTATAGTAGATTATTATGCTGTTAAAAACCTTTAGATTTAGCCCGAAATGAAAAACTCAAAGAGAATAGTATCTTGCTACTGTTAGGCTTGGGCTGTTCAAAAAATCTATAAATCACACTTCAAAGCTCGCCCTCTCATCAGAAATAAGAATTATGGCGACTGAACTTGCGAGCCACTCAATAATAACTTGCTGCGGTCTATTATACTTAACTCTAGCTGTTTATGTTCATTAATATTGTCTCTAATCTTATAAATTGTAGTGATAAACATGGATTCATTATCATTGATTTCTTCATACTTTAGTCTCTTCCTGGCTCTTTGAGCTTAACTCTAGCTGTTTATGTGGATTCACTGATTATTATCTGTATTTGACTTTCTGTAGTATGAAGGGAATTATAGAAAGACATAACTTGCACTCTAAGAACCTCCAGAAATTGGAACAACCATCCCTTGAACTTCAGGTTTGGCGTCTTCTTTCCCTCTAGGGATTTAAATGGCATGTCTTCATCAATAATCATTTTTATAACTATTACCTAACGATAAAATCAATATTATTGTATGGACTGGACGCCGAATAACATCGCTCATAATTTTGGCATTTCAAAACCGGAAACAACCTTATTTTCTTGAAGACCACAAATCATCGTGAAAGCTTTTTTTTTTTTTTTTTTTTTTTTTTACATTGATTTTTATGTTCTAAAAAAATAGAAACATATTTAAATTTAGTTTCTAAAGCAAGCAGCACTAAACTGTAGAAAATTGTTTGGAACTAATAGCCGTTAGTCCTATCCATCTGGTACAGTTTTTCTCTTTGGAACTCTTTTATGTTTGAGGTACAGAGTTTTTAATTCATTTCCTTTTTAGAGCTAAACTTATTTTAATATCATTATTAACATTTGTATCTTCTCCCCCCATATTTTTTAAATTTAATAACCGTGTTCGAATTTGAGATGATGATTCTGAAATTTTAATATCATTATTAACAATACAGATCTTGTTCTTAGTAAATGCACTCAAATCAATATTCAAAAGGAGAGATGCGAGTTGATTATATTTTTAACTTGGGGACTTGGATGTTTATAACCCAATAATGGCTCCCTTCCTCTAGTTTGCTGAAATATTGTTTATACTGTCAACGGTTTCAGCTCGTTGAAAACAGCAATTACACTCGATTAAACAAGGAAATTGCAGAGAAAACTCATCAGCTAAGGTATCTATTTTTTTAGACGAGAAGTTGTTTGTTTATTATTTGTTTTCATACTACATATTTAGATGTGATGTTATGAATCTCATACTTCAAGAGAAAGATTAGATGTTGAGCTATACTCATGTTGGTTGATCTTATGGTTAGGAAGGAAATCTATTCATTTTTACCCACTTAGATTAGCAAGTCATTTTTACACTCCAAACTCAATTGCGTGTTGCAATTTGAACATACTTTGTATGCTTGATTTTGTAGTTAGGTTTACGTTTGTGATTAGGTTTGGGCTCTTTTATTTGTTTGATTTTCTGGTTTGGTTCGAGTATTTTCTTGATTANTATATTGTTCTCTTTGAGCTTCCCCTTTCAGGCTTTTCCTCGATTTTTAAAATGTTTCACAGGCAATTTTCAAATTAGTTTTGAGGCATTAATTACAACCCTTGTACAAGTTCAAGGGTTTAAATGGATGAAATTAAAAGTTCAAGAATTAAAAACAAGTCACTCACTTGATGAAAAAGAGAAGAAGTTGAACTTTCGTAATCCTTAAATGTACAAGGGAAATTGCAAATATTTTTTTTATAATGTGCAAGTGGTAGTCAGATAATAACGGTCCCTTCAGGCGAAATTTTCTATTACACAAACACACTGCTAGAGAAATCCAAGCACATACACAAACACGATTAAACATGTTGACAATTTAGGCAAATGAGGGGCGAAGAGCTGCAAACGTTGAATATTGATGAACTGCAGCAGCTAGAGAAGTCACTGGAGTTTGGATTGAGCCGTGTAATGGAGAAAAAGGTATTTTCCTTCTCTTCACGGTTCATAACAAAATCCCCTTTTCTTCTAACGTACAGTTTCTTGTGTCCCAGGGCGAAAAGATCATGAAGGAGATCACTGATCTTCAAAGAAAGGTCAAGTACCATCTTCCAATAATAAGGCTATTGGGCAAAGGACCCATATTAGTAGAATCTATTGCGACCTTCCTATAATACTTGATAATGTCGCGTATTTAATTTAAACCATAATCATAAATGTTAGCTATTTTTAAAATAATTTTATAATAAACCGTTCATGTCCAGTATGTATGCATGAGAAATTTAATTTATTATAATTAAATAAAGTGAAGCTAAGCTCAAAGTTTTATGTGCAAGCAGTCGGCCGAGCTGGTGGAAGAGAATAAGCGACTGAAAAAACAAGTAAGAAAAATCCTTTTCGCAGCATTGTAAATTGTATCATTTAAAGCTGTTTGCGACTTACAGCCGGTGATGTGCAGGCGGAGAAAATGGATGGTGTGAGGAACTTCGGCGTAGAGCCCGAGATTTTGTTGGTGGAAGATGGCCAGTCCTCGAACTCAGTCACTGAAGCTTGTGTCACCAACTCCAATGGCCCGGCTCAAGATCTGGAAAGCTCAGACACATCTCTGAAGCTAGGGTAACTTCATTCTCAATGTCTTCAAATTGATTTAAATTATTTTCTAGTAATGTGTTCATTAGACTGGTCAAGTTTTAGGTGATTGAGTGGTCATTTATCCAATGGATGCAGGCTGGCATATTCCGGGTAATGGTGATAGAACAGGAAGATGAACAGTCACTGTAGCTAGCAAAAGGCAGTTTATAAACATAATTATATACCCTAAATTTTGGGTTAGTTGAGTAATATAACCCATCTAAATCTTAATCAACCAATTCATGAGGTTGCATTTTCCAGAATTCAGTGTGCACCGTTTAGCGAATCAAGTTAGTGAGCAACTGGGCTTGATGAAGCCTTGGTGTGTAGGTGAACCACTTGTAATTTTCTGGGGGTAAGGATTTAATGGATGCTTGTAACGATTGAGTGTTGACGGTGACATGTTGCCCTTGTTTTGTAAAGCAGACTCGTAATTTTAGTTTGAATCAACGACAGTTGTCTGTACTCTTGAACAGCTTAGTGCGATAATATTGCTTTCCCCATTATAGTAATACGAATTTTAAACGAGTTAGGGTCCAAGTTTAGCTCTTTGAATTTTGTATTTTCACCTAAGGACCTAAGGTTCGGACAATTTCGTCCTCCCCCGCACACCCAAGGTACATCTTGCACCTATTGGCCGCCTAGAAAAAGGCTGGCCGAACTTAAATGGGATATGATAGCTTCTTTATGGTCTAATGTGATGATAAACGGCTGCCGCGACCTTCTCTTGGATACTTGAAGTACAATACTGGTATTTACAATCTTTACTTTTAAGGATCCCTCGAATATTGATGGATCGATAGTTACTTTTTAATTGATGGTTACAATTATAGTGACAGTTACGTTTATCTCTTACTTTTGTGTATCATATACAATTATAGTGACAGTTAAGTTTATCTCTTACTTTTAATTGATGTTTTACTGGATTCCGCTTCTTGGGTTACTAATTGGTGGAATACTGGTCAATCCGCACTAAAAGAAAGGTTCAGTCCAAATCGAGTGCTCCATTTAGTGGATAATACACTAATATACCAAATAGCATTTCAAATATTAACGATGGAGTGTTCACTCGGTTTAACTCTTAATTTCTTTTTAACGAAATTTAACTCAAAATTAATTATTCTTATAGTAAAAGAAAAAGTAAACATGAAGCTTTGATGATATGTGGAACATCATCACCAAATATTTGCTTTGATCCAAAGCCATTTCTTTTCTTTGCCATTGATTAGAAATTCACGTCCTTGTAATAATTAATTATTACAAATGGGAAATATCTAACTTTTGTAATTAATGCAGGCTTCGCAAATGGGGTCTCATCAATTCTTTCACTTCTTAAATGAGTTTAATTTGCATATGCGCCTACAAATTTTAGAAGAATATAAATATTTTTTTTAACAAAATATGTTCTAATCTTACTTTTGTTTTTCTTAAAAATTATACTATATCACCTCCAATAAATAAATAAATAAATAAATAAATAAATAAATAAATATATATATATATATATACAGATAAAGTTCAATAATATATGGTATTAGCGATTCAAAAAAATTTAACCTTTTGATCGAGATTACCTATCTGAAAGAAGTTGAGTCATGCACAAGGTTAGCATGCAAAATACATATTAAAAATAACATACGTTGGATGACCAAAGTCCCACGTCTGTTAATTTAGGGAATGATCATGAGTATATAATAAGGAATATTCCCTCAATTGATACGAGACATTTTGGGGAAACCCATAGCAAAACCACAAGAATTTATGCTCAAAGTAGAGAATATCATACTATGGTAGAGAGTCGTGTTCGTCTAACATGGTATAGTATGCCCTAAACTTAGTCGTGTCAATAAAGACTCCAAAAGAAAAGGAGTCACACTGGGCAACAACCAAAATGGCCCACTCATTCACGTTCATAATAATAGTTACCAAATCTCGAGATGAGTCTTTTCTTAGTTCCTACGTAGGGAGCTTTGTAAACCCGCGTTCAAAGCTGTTGAAACTTTCTCATCATCCGAATTCGAAAGACAATCTACCATTGTCTTTAGAATCTACTCGAGCACCGCTCAATTATTCAAGTCCATTTCCCTCCATACTCAACAAGCGGGATATACTCTTTGTTGAAGAATTTGCAATGCTTCAATTTTCGAACACTGCTGCATAAAATAATTTGCAAAGCTTGATTGGTGTAGCGTGAAGATCCAATCGCATTGCTCGCGATCGTAGAAGAAGAGAAGAGGTTACACAAATCGGAGTGGAACTGTTTCAATAATTGCAGTCATTGTCGAAAGCCGATTGTCGGTGCTCACAGTAGCGATATAGATGAATCCAATGAAGTGGACCATCAAGCAGAGGCAGAGGTAGCAACGAGTCAAATCTATAATTCACTACGTGATTCTCTGATTAAGGTGTACGACAATTTTTAATTCGCCTTACCCACCGATTATCCGCTTGGACCCTCTTTGAAAACGACCCCCCTTCTCTCCAATCAATTCATCTGCGAGCTGTACAGATGTCCATGTGTGTGAATCAGATGCTTTTACTCTCATCTGCCCTACTACTCCCTCTCATTCTCTTATAACCCATTTCCATTTCAATCAAACCTCTCATCTCCTTCATTTCAATCCATTTCTGCTTGGGTTCGTGTTTTCGCTCGTCTCCCAGATCTGTGGTGATTTCGAGTTTTGTTGATGGTTTTGGTTATGGGACTCAATTTTCAGTCCAACAGAGCTGGAGCTCTTGCTGGTGTTTTTGTGCTGCTTGTTCCAGTTTTTCTACCGGGTTTGTTTAGCCCTTTGGGGCATGCTTCTCCTTCCACGTTCTCGGTATATCTTTGCCTCTGTTCCTTTTCTTTTTCCGTTTTGTTTGCTTGAAGGGCTTGAACATTTGATCTTCTGAGTCTTGTTTGTGAAATTATTTACTTGATGTTTTGATTTTTGAAGGGTTTCCGTAAAGAGAAACATTTTTCATTTTGGAACTGTGAAGGCAAACTTCAGTGGCCTTTTCATTTATAGTATGTGGGTATGAATGTTTGGTTCATAATTAGTTTAGTTTTAGTTGAATGGTACTCCATTAGGTCAGTATAAGTTAACTCTGGTTGAACCTAACCTGATTAGCATGGTTTGGATGTAAAGGAATGGTTAGTTTTAATCTCTATTTGTTCAACTTTTCCCCAGTGTTGACTAGTGGGTGGATTATGCACTACACTTGGGCTGTTTATGAGTTCTTAAGGCAATACTTGATGACTTAATTGGGTAATCTCTTGTAGGAATGGAACACTCCAAAGCCCAGGCACTCGCGTCTGCTGAAGAGTGCTTTACAACGCCGAAGTGTGGGTAAAAGTTGATTGATCATATTATTAAAGTTGTTTTAGTCTCCAACTATGTTCTTTTATGAATGAGAATCTCATATTGTTAAATTCTATTTCTATAACAGTCAAAACTGGATCAGTCTGATTTATGGGCTCCTTTGGCTGATGAAGGATGGAAGCCTTGTGTTGCTTCAAAAGCTTCCTGTAAGTCTGAGTTGTAGATCTTAGAAACTTCCCATGATCATCGATGTATTGAGCTTGATTCTGGATTAGTACTCGTACTTTCAAATACCCAAATTTAGTTTATCTTCTACTATTCGTTTGAAGTTAATTTTTCACCAATTTTTTTAAATGATAGTCCCTAAATTTGGACATTTGAAAGTGCAAGAACTAAATTTGAATGAAATCCAAACGACCAAAATGATATTTTATCATTAAAACATATTACTTGCTGAATTACTGATCTTTTTCATGTCTGGTTTATGTCCTGCAGCAGTACCATGGAAGAGTGAAGGATATATCCAGGTGTTTCTTGATGGAGGGCTGAACCAACAAAGAATGGGAGTATGTGTGGGTTCATTAAGCGTGTGCGAGTTCATTTTGTTGATGATATCGTTTTCAAGTTTAAAACACTTACTTGATCCACATGCAGATATGTGATGCAGTAGCTGTTGCAAAAATTCTAAATGCAACCCTTGTGATTCCCTACCTTGAGACTAATCCTGTCTGGAAAGATTCAAGGTACTTAGAAACTTCGCTCTTTGTGATATTATATACGAAAAAGTTATCACGAGATTTGTTTTCACTTATCCTTTATTTTTTGGTATCTGCAGTTCTTTCATGGATATATTTGATGTAGACCACTTTATTAATGTGTTGAAGGATGACATTTCTATAGTTAAAGAACTGCCAGCTGAATTTTCTTGGAGTACTAGGGAATATTATGCTACAGCCATTCGGGCTACTCGAGTCAAAACAGCTCCTGTTCATGCCTCAGCCAACTGGTATCTTGAAAATGTCTTACCGGTACTACAGAGGTTGGTATCGAAGTATATCCGTTCTGATCTTGTAGGAGCATGTGTACTTGTTTTATGTTCTTTCTCCAAATCAATTATTCAGCTATGGCTTGGTTGAAATTTGTTATATATTGGTTTTACATTAGTTTTTTTGTATTAATGATTCAGCTACGGTATCGCTGCCATTGCACCCTTTTCACACCGTCTAACGTTTGAGAACTTGCCTGATGAGATACAAAGGCTGCGCTGTAAGGTCAACTTTCAAGCATTATTTTTTGTTCCTCATATCCGAGCACTAGGAGACGCTCTCATCGGTCGGCTGCGGTATCCTTCGAATAAGAGTGGAGCAAAGGAGGCTAACCACCCAAGTATGACCACTGTTGCAAATGATCAAGGTCCATTGAAGTTTGTTGTTCTACACCTTCGATTCGACAAGGTATAGCCACTCCCTTTGGACTTCCCTCAAGGTCTTAAAACGCGTATGCTAGGGAGAGGTTTCCACAGTGTGTCTGTTTAAAGTTTCTAGCGGCTGATTTCTGTATGTTTGCCCTGAAGGACATGGCAGCTCATTCAGCCTGTGATTTTGGCGGGGGGAAAGCTGAAAAACTTGCTTTAGCCAAATATCGTCAAGTGCTCTGGCAGGGAAGGGTCCTTAACTCTCAGTTCACGGACGAGGAGTTGCGGAGTCAGGGGCGTTGCCCATTAACACCTGAAGAGATTGGTCTGCTGTTGGCTGCTTCGGGTTTTGACAACAATACTCGTCTATATCTGGCCTCCCACAAGGTAGTTTCCTTCTCTGTATACAAATAAACCAACTAAGCTTGCTTATCTTTGGTTTGAAAGTGAAATTACTTCCATTACTTGCAACTATAAAGTGCAAAACAACATGGTTTTTCAGGTATATGGTGGGGAAGCTAGGATTTCGACTTTGCGGAGTCTTTTTCCATTAATGGAAGACAAGAAGAGTCTCACTTCTGGAAGTGAACTAGCCCAAATCAAAGGAAAGGCTTCTTTGCTAGCTGCGGTTGATTACTATGTAAGCCTGCACAGTGACATTTTTATCTCGGCTTCTCCTGGAAATATGCATAATGCAATGGTGAGTTAAATTCTAGTTGATCCATATTTTGTCAAATCTTTCTGAACAAAATCTGTGCATTTTATACTAACACTTCCTGCAAGTTATGTATCTATTAAAACGATGATCATTCTTCTACTTGTTCTCGATATTTAACAGGTGGGTCATCGCACGTACGAGAACTTGAAGACCATACGACCAAACATGGCATTGTCGGGACAGCTTTTCATGAACAAAAGCATCATTTGGTCAGACTTTCAGCAGGCTATTGTTGAAGGCCACAAAAACAGACTAGGACAAATAAGGTTGAGAAAGCCAAAGCAGTCAATATACACATATCCAGCTCCTGATTGTGTTTGCCACAATTGAAATGATGTTCTTATTCCACTTTCTATCACTAAAACAGACCATGCGTAACGGTGTAATACTATTTGTAGTAGCGGTCCTTCTTTATATATGGTATTATCAATCGGAAGTTCCTCTCCTGTCATCCTCATCATATGATGTTTCTAAAAACCAGGGCGAGGAACTATCTTAGTTTTGTAAAGATGTGTAGTATGCTATTCTCTTTGATTATCGACAAATTATCTCAATGTAACGAGTTACTCCTGTATAAAGAATTGTTTATGCAAATTACATAATCTTCGGTACAGATTTTTGTTTGGTTCGTCTCAAAAGATGGATAAGAGTTATTTTCTTATCCATTGGGGAAGGAAAAGAGACAGAAAAGAACAACGAATCTATGGTCCACTAATAAGCAAATAATGGAACATGTAAGAAGAGTTACAGGGGGACAGAAACCTTGAAACAAATTTGAACACTAGCTCTTTAAGTAAAAATAAAGTTGAGCCTGTTCTAATCACTTGTTCGTACAAAACAGTAGGATCCCATACTACGTTAAATTAAAGACGGTTGGTGCTTATACAGAGAATTTGTACAGATCAAAGCGATTTTGAGGCAAAAGAATTGTACTGACCGAAGGAGTTAGCTACTGGTTGCAGTCAGCAGGCGCGGCTAACAGTTGAGCTCTCTAAAGGGCGATCTTGCATCAGCCGAGACTTCAGATCTTTTCATTGAAGGAGAATTCACGTTCTCTTTCAGCTCAATGCTCTGACATTCATTAGCACAAGGGAGGAGCAGCATTATCTTCTCCAGAAGGACCATCAATTCTCTGTCTGAATTCGAAAACTCGCTGATATTATTGCCTAAGCCCCCAATGATACCCACCAAGTTTTCCTTTTCTGAAGACAACTTCATCACGTCTTCCATCAAATTACCTTTCTCACTCCTGAGCTCATCGATTAATACATCTGAATATCTTAGCTTTGTCTTCAATTCATCAGTCAGTTTCTTCATTTCAGTCTCTTTTGCTTCCAAGTCTGCTTCAATCTTCATTGCTTTATCTCTTGCATGACTCAATGATGCTTCCTGCAGCTCCAGCTTCTGCTGTATAACGCGAACATTATCCTCAAGTTTCACAATCATCAGTTTCTTCTCTTCAGTTTCAAGAACAGCCAAAGATTCAGCAGCATTAATCTTCTCCCATAACTGGTGGACGATAGCAATTTCTGCTTGCTTTTCATTAATCTCTGATGAAAAAGATATCAAAGAGCTGTTGAATTGCTGCTCCAGTGAATGTACTAGCTGCATGAGTTTATCTATTCTTTGGTTTTTCTTTTCTACCATCTGGATTAGTTTCTCCTTCTCAAGCTCAAACATACTCTCAGCACCAAGATGAGATAGCAATGCTACTTCAAGTTCTCGTCTCAGTGAATCTTGCTCCAGACACTCAACTTCATTTTGGAGTTGCTCTAACATCTCATCCTTCTCTCTTATAGTCTGAAGAAAGCTATCCCTCATCGATTCAACGGAAGTTGCTGATTCCGCTCCTGACAAAGCAGTGGCCTCCAGTTCTAGTATTTCAAGCCCTTGCTCTAGCAGCATAACTTGTTGCTCGAGGTTTTCAATCCTCTTGTCTTTCTCATTTAATTTTTGAATAAGGCTATCTTTCTCTTGCTTAACGTTCTCTCCTTCATGGATTTCTTCAAGAAGTGAGGCTTCCAACTTTCTTCGTATGCTATGATTTTCCTCAAGATCAACTTGTAATTGTTCAGCTACAGATCTCCACATATGCACTTCAAATTCAATTTGGTTTCCTTCACATATCTTATCATCCAGTTCGGCATTTGCTTCTTCCAAGGTATTACATGCTTCCTGAAGTTTATCCATTGCATCACATTCTATTTGCAACACTTGTTCTTCCAGTAGAAGATAATCCCTGGACGATTCTTCAAGTATTTCCATAGCCTGATCAAGCTCTTTCAGCTTTAATTTGTACTGCTCCTCAATTAGCTCCATTGATCGATCTCGAACATAAATAGATTCTTTTTCAGCAAGTTCAGCATTTGCCTTGCCCAAGGCATTGCAAACTTCAAGTTTTTCTTCTGCATCATGTTTCATTTGCAAATATTGCTCCTCTAAGTAAAGCTGACACCTAGCTGATTCCTCGAGCAATTCCTTGTAGCTATCTATTTCTTTCTGCATTAGCTGAAGCTGTTCCTCAAAAAGATCCAAGGATTCTACTCTAATCATCAAAGACGCCACCTTGTCACGTTCCTCTTCAATGTCTTTGTTGGCCTTTGCCAAAGCCGCATTCTGCACCTCCACCTGCTTCATCAATAAACATATTTTCTCTTCTCTATCCTTGTCATGCATGTAAACTTCAGCCACTTCTTTCGCCAGCTTAACTTGAGCCTCCGATATTCCCTGATTTAATACAAGTACCATGGCAGAAAACTCATCATTTTGTAACTTCAACTGCAATGCTGAAGAATAATGACTTTCCAACGTTGCTTCAAGATCCTTTATTGCTGCTTCTTTTCTGCATAGCTCAGATTTGTAATCGTTCAAGTTACTCAAAACTTCTTCCATTTGAGACGTCCATTCAACTTCTTTAGCCCTTAGATTTGCAGTACATTCACCATGGGCAGTTTCCAAGCTTTGCATCTTCTTTTGCAATTCTCTGAAAGAAGGCGAACACCCATCTACTTGAATTTGTTCCTCCTGGAGTTCTTTAATGGCTATCCGCAACTCCTGATTTTCTTCCTCCAGCTTTCGTGTTTGATATTCACGTTCCTTGAGAAATGAATCTTTTGTTCCTAATGAACTTCTTAAAGTAGCTATTTCTTTATCCCTCTGAGCAGTCATCTCATCCAGCTGCGTTTTTGCACGTTCACACTCATCAAGAACATTATCAAACCGTGTTTCAAAATCAGTAACTTGAATCTGTAAATATTTTCGTCGACTCTCTTCGTGAGCAAGGGATTGGTGGCACATTTCTAACCTGCTATTAAGATCTTTTGAGATTAACATTTGAGAATCTAGCCTTGTCTGCAGGGAAGAGATCTCATCAAGCAGGGTACCTTTTTCCAGCTCCCACTCTTTTTTGTTCGCCTTGAATTGATCTCGAACCTTCTCATGTGCCTCTTCCAGATGTTTAAAGTGCTCTGTCTTCCATTTCAACTGATCTTTAAGCTCTGCAATTTCATTGTTTAAATCAATTAGTATATCATCTCTTTCTCCCCCCTCATTCTGTACAAGTCGTTCTTCAGCTTCTGAACACTTTCTTTGCCAAAGCAAGAGATTCTCTTTGAGGCCTCGAATTTCTTCTCCATATTGACATATCTTCTGCTCTTGAAGCATGCATTTCTCATTCGTGCTATCCAAAGCCGATAGCAGCCTGCTCATTTCTTCTTTCAAGTTTTCAAAGTTCTCGTTGGCATCAGCTCGAAGCTTATCATTCACAGAACCAAGATGCTTTACAGCAGACTCTCTTTCAACCAAACTTCGTTCAACTTCCTCCAAACGTTTCTTCTCCTTGGATAATTCTTCCGCCTTTTCATTTACCTCTTCAGCTAGCTTCTCAATTTTCAAATTCGCCTCCTGTAACTTTGCAAACTGCTCGCTATTAACTCTTTTCAAATGCTCAGATAACTCTCCCTTCATCTTACATTCTGCCCTAAGCTTCTCTATATCAGCTTTTGCTTCATCCAGTTCTTCAAGAATCCCTTCCATATTCCTTAGTTCTAAATCTGAAATGTGCAAAGGAACAAGAATAGAAACGAGTGAATATTAGAACAAATGCGGACAGGGCATTCGCATTCACTGGGAGCATTGAAATTTCTTTCGAAACTCCACAAACTAATACAACAATCTTAGGAAACCCTAATGAAGAAAACGCAAGTAGGCTTTGAATGTTATTCTGTATCTTCTATGACTAATTAAACCTCAGATTCAGATAAAACGAACAGAAAAATGAAATCCAGATGGTTGCTTGAATATTACCTAACACATTCAGTTTTGTGGATTTTCTTTCTGTTTTTTTCACGACCAATTTACTCAGTAGCAAACAAAAGCTGCGTTCCATAAATAATCCGATCCGATACCATACTAGTCTATCAAAAGCTCTGACAGGCAATGTCAATTGAAAAGTTATCTCCGGGATTCTAAAAACACTAAGAAAAGACGTACATAATTTGGGGAAGTACATTCCAGAAAACTAGGGCATTTATAAAGTTCCTCCCAGGAAATTAATGAATTATGAACAAACACATCCCTAGTTTAACCGGAAAATGTGATGACCCAATCCTGTTCCTCATCATTAACCTAGACGAATTAATATCGAGTATATTCGCGCAAAATTAACTCAGATTACAAATTACAAAAGAAAGTTTCAAAATCTTCCGAGGAACAGAAAATATTCAAAAAGAAAACCAGATCCAATCTACTTTTTTTTTTAACATAGTCGCCCAGAAGATCCGATTAACGAGCAAACAAGAACATACAAAAAAAAAAAAAAAAAAAAATAAAAAAAAAAAAAANTTTTCAAGTTTAATTGCATAGAACAGCGAAGAAACTAGGAACCGCAACATTCCACGAATGCTCAACATTCCAAATTCTCAAAAACAAAACAAGAAACGGAGCAACGTACCAGACATAATAAAATATCTGGCGCTGGATTTAGATTCAGCGCTAGAACCGTTGGAATTTTCTGGCTATTGTGACGAACAGGAAGAAGCAAGTTAGAAATGATGAAAAGATGAGAGAGAGAGTTTGTTTTTCAAGTAGCCGTTAAAAGAAGCTTTTCCAGATTTAAATTAGAATGCGTAGACGGAGATGGGCGACGAAGTTACCGAGCCATATTAAACTAGCCGTTGCTTGCAATTATATTGGGCCGAAAAAATTGCAGATGGGATTCAGCCCAATTCAAATAATTCCGATTTGTCAATCCAACTTTCAGTTTGGGCCTAAAGCCCATAATAATATTTCACCAATTTTCCGCGTTACTGTATGATTTTTTTTTTTTTTTTTAATTTTTAAAATAGGCGCCTTAGAAGGATTTATTTGAAGAGTATTGCCAAATCTCAGGTGAGTGTCAGAATAAAATATTATTTATAAGGGTGTGAAAATCTCTTTGAGATTAACGTTGATACGCATGGACTAAAACAGACAAATATCTACTAGCAGTGATCTTAGGCGGCTACAAAATACATAGAGATGAGTTGTTAAAACCATGAGGCTAACGACGATACGTAACGAGCTAAAACAAATAATATTTACTAGCGGTGGGCTTTGACTATTACAAATGATATTAGAGTAAGGTTCCGAACGGTGTACCAGCGAGTACGTTAGGCCCCCAAGGAGATGGATTGTGAGATTTCACATTGGTTGGAGAGAGGAACGAACCATTTTTTATGAGTGTTTTTAAAAACCTTGTAGAGAAGCTCGAAAGGAAAAGACAAAAGAAGTTAATATACAAGTTTTAAAAACCTTGTGTAGAAATTTAAAAAAAAAAAAGACCAAAGATGATAATATCTACTGACGATGGACTTGGACGGTTATACATTAAATATTTGAATTAATTCACTTACAAATATTATAAGAAATAATATTTATACCTATATTTAAAATAATATACAAATTGTAAATGTATAATATTTAGACCCTTCCATGATTTGAAGGAGACAAAAAGATGAAAAGCTTTGACAAAATACAGTGGTAAAGTGACGTACATAATTATAATGTGGAAAATAAATTTATTATTTTATTATTTTATTATTTTATTATTAAAAAAACAAAAAGAAGATATTCAACATTGGATGCTGATTGGTGAAAATAATTATTAACTTTAATTTCTCTTTCATCTAAGACTTTTTTATTTAATTATTATTTTTTATTTTGGAACATAATTTATAAAAAAAATATTTTGATAAAAATTGAGATTCTCAACACTTTTAATAATAATATTATTTCAATTAAAAAAAGTAATTTTATTTAATTAATAATTGACTTATACTATTTAATTTTTTTAGATTATTATATTTCAATTTGCATACTTTATATTTATTATACCAAAAAAAAAAAAAACTCACATAAAATAATGTTTTTAATTAGTTTGTTATAATTTATTGGCTACAATATTAATTATTTAAAACTAATTATTGGCATGTAGTCGCAATATCATGATGTAATTTTAAAAGGGATAATATTTAATTAATTTAAAAAGAGGTTAAAAAGTTTGAAGCCTTCCCTTTATACATTATTAAACTTAAAAAAAAAAAAAAAAAAATCATTTTTCGATTAAATAAAATAACTCATCTATTAATTTTTAAGAATTTTTACAAAAAGTTTTAAAAATTTTAATTACAGTTTTTTTCCTATAATTTTAAAATAATTATTTTAAACTATTTTTTTATTATTATTATTGGTATTAGAATTTTCAATAGAATAAAAATGGTAAAAAAAACATTTAAAATTCTAGCTATTTATATATAAAAAAAAATATTTTATAAAAATTCGTCGGTAAAATAAACACCACATATTATATTGGCATGTTTTTTAGCTTAATAAAATGATTAAATTAATGTCTATTTCACAATTTGTTTGTTTTTTTATTTTATTTTATTATCAGGATTTAGTTAGTTTATATTTTCTTGGTAGATATTNTGGATTAGTTATTGATTGTTGGAGACTTATCAACGGCTGAGGTTTTTCTGTCAATAAAATATAGCAAGATTTTTATAAATTTACTGGAAAAATCATCGTTTTTTCAGGAGATTGAAAAATAACGGGGAAATAAGAGAAGGAAAGTGCAATAATTTGAGGTGGAACGATCTGTTCCAATTTCACTCCCCCTGTTCCGATTTCTCTGTTTTTGAGAGATTTGAGGAATATCAGATTCAGATTTCTGGGTGGAAAATTTTCAGCAAATTGTTTCCGATTTGTTCTCATTTTGTTTCGAGTTCCAAATAGATGATCGATCTCTTCGATTTTTTATATATAATCCGATCAAAACGCAAACGATTTTTCTTTTGTTTTTCAGTTTTGTTTTGTTGTGGTTCTTCTTTTATGGAGCAACAACTGATAGATTATTAAAGAAGAGTATGTGTAGGCCTGAAAGTGACTGTGTTTACATGAGCTTTGATTTTAGGTGATATTTGTTTGGATGCTTTCTGGATTCAATACATTGAAACTTCTTGTGTTTTTGTTTCTTGAAATCGACCGGTTTCCTGTTTTAGCGATTGATTTTAGTTGAGAATCTGATTTGGAGTATTGTAACCTTGATTGATTCGAACTGCGTTTGAGAATTGGGGAAAAACAAATTCTCAAAGTTCTTCAGATTTTAAGAGTTTTTTTTTTTCATTGTTTCCATATGGAGGCTACGGAATCAAACAGGTGCCATCTGCCGCTCCTTTCCATTTCGAGATTTTATCTGTAAATTCTTTGGAAAACCGATTAGTTTCGTTGTTAAAATTTCCCCCAAAAGTTGTTCAGTCGTCTGGAGTGGAACCCATGGCGGTGTCTTTCAGCCGTTTCTCATTGTGGGTTTGGAATAGGAAGGAGAAGAAGTCTGTTGCTAATGGTTCTCCTTCGAATTCTTCGTCTGAGTTTGGTAATGGATTGAGAGAATCAGAGCGTCTCAAATTCAAAAGGGGGGTGGGGTTGCCTTCATCGGCGAAGAAGGTCGAGAAGCAGCAATGGGGAAGTAAGAAAGAAACGAGGATTGAGTGGGAATGTGATTATGTGATGGTACCATCCGGCGGTGATGGCATGCAAATGTCGGAGTCTGACGCCTCTGGTGAGGCCGATTGGAGTATTGGTTGGTTGGAGCCTCACGGTCCTGGCTTTAAGAGTGATGATAGTTTTGCCGTTCTGGTGCCTTCGTATAGCAATCGTTGCAAGGAAGTGGTGGAGTGTTCAAATGTGGAGCTTCTGGCTGCCATCAAGAATCTTCAAACTGAGTTCTCACCTGGTATGGCCAGCCTTCTATTTGTTATGTGTTTTCACTGTTCTTTTATCGAATGCTTTCTGTCATATTGGCTATTTGCTTATAGGTACAGAGATTTTTACTTGTTTGTTCCTTCGTAATTCTTTAGTTGATCTTGAGGGTACTTGTTTGTTCCTTCGTAATTCTTTAGTTGATCTTGAGGGTACTTGTTTGTTCCTTCGTAATTCTTTAGTTGATCTTGAGGGTGCTTGTTTGTTCCTTCGTAATTCTTTAGTTGATCTTGAGGGTACTTGTTTGTTCCTTCGTAATTCTTTAGTTGATCTTGAGGGTACTTGTTTGTTCCTTCGTAATTCTTTAGTTGATCTTGAGGGTGCTTGTTTGTTCCTTCGTAATTCTTTAGTTGATCTTGAGGGTACTTGTTTGTTCCTTCGTAATTCTTTAGTTGATCTTGAGGGTGCACATGAGATGTGGACATTGGTTGGAGATGGTACGGGTGAGGGTGTGGAAACCTCTCCCTAACGGGCACGTTTTAAAAAGAGGGAAAACCCAGAAGAGAGTCTAAAAAGAATAATATTGGTGGCATGAACTATTACAAATAGTATTAGAGCTAGACACCAAGCAGTGTGCGGACGTTGGCCCGAGGGGGTGGATTGTGGGATCCCACATCGGTGGTTGGAGAGGGGAACGAAGCATTCTTTATAAGGGTGTGGAAACCTCTCCCTAGCCGATGCCTAAAAACCTCAAGGAGAAGTCTGGAAGAGAAAGTCAGATAAAGTCCAAAGAGACAATATCCACTGGGGTGAGGTCGGGAGGTTATAGAACATGATGTTATGGTTTGTGCTGCAATGGGCAGATAAAGTCTTGAATGGCTCTTAAGACATGATTCCTGAAATTTGGGAGCACATTCATTGGGCTTGTTTTGGAGCTGTTTTCGGCAGTAGTGATCCATGAATTGGTTTTAAAGCTTTTGATTTTCAAATGAAGAACAACTAAGTCATTGAATCTCTTCCTTGGGGAAAGATAATTCTTTGGATCTTTCATTCCAGAGACTAGTTTTACTTATTGAGTTATTTAGAGCTGGACTCGTATCTAAGTTATCGTTCGTGTGCATCGCATAAGTTACTATACTAAATTTCATGACTTGAAGGAAGCAACATCACCCAACTTTAGCATCATGTCACCAAGTGTGTCCTTGGACAAGCATCGGATTTTAGATTAAAATGAAACATCATGGACTAAGGAAACATGTCGTGGTGGCAGCTCGTCGCACGTAGGGTGATAGATTTACAGCCAAATTTCTCCTCTTTGATGTGCTGTTTGGTGAGAGTTCTTTGCTGTCAATCTCATAAATTATGTAGGGAGAGATCACTATCCCAAAGATGATACCTTTTCATTCTGTATTTACATCATAATAATGAAGGGATAATGCAAAAGAGAAGGCTTTCTTTTTAATGGTTTTGCTGCTGCTGATGAATATCTTATCTTATGCAGAGAGCCAGAAGCATATGGAACTGTTGCTTTCTTCCCTGCAAAACTCCAAAGCCTGAAATGTGCAGGCAGAGCATCATCTTGACTAGCAGCACTTTATGAAATAGGGTAACAAACCCTAGTTTTGGTCTGGAAAACCATTGGAAGGGAGATTTTCTTCCTTTATGTATATATTCAATAAGACAGTCTTAACTGTTTCATTTCTCCAATTTCCTTGAAATATTTCTTGGGTGGCTCTGTAATTATCTCTCACGAACTTGTTCATCCTCCTCTCACTGTTGCTCATACTTCGATCGCTTCGTTCTCGGTGTTCATGTCCTGTTTCAATGGCTGTAATTGAAGCACTGTACTCTACTTGTTAAGAGAATGAATCAACTGCCTGCAATATAGAATATGATATCTTTGTATTTGTCTGAAGCAGAGATTGATCACTTTGATCAATAAAAGACAGTTGCATTTTAATCTTGAGCATTGCATTTTACATTGGGAAAGACATTATTGAAGGCAAAGAGCAAGTCAGCTACTTTGCTATGTGGCTTTCCTCAGGGTGCCTTAATTGAAACTTCTGATACCACCTTGGCTCCCCTTCCCCTTGCCAGGTACAGGCCTATGTGGTGCATCAGCGCCTGATATAACACATTCAACTTTGTTATCATGCCCCCAAGATTCTAGTATTAAACGAAATCAAACATTCAAACATTCGACTCTTTTCATAATCGAACTTTTGACTTCCAGGAACCTAATAGACCTACTTCAAGAAAGCATTTGGGGAAAAAAAATGGACTAGAATTAATATACTCCAATTGTTTTTTCCTTTTTCTTATCCATTCGGTAGATATTATCATTACATTGTTGAATTAGAATGTTCTTTGATCTAATCTTAAAATTCTTTGTTCATAAAATTCTATCATCCCAAGGATGCAGACAAGTAAAGCAAATTCAACCACGCTGGCTAAGGGTCGTATAATCTCCAATAAAACTAAGGCATGGGCATATGAAGGGACAAAAACCCGATTAATAAAGAACAAGAAGAGAGACTCATTTTATATCAAAGTCAGTGATGGATCAATAATTTGAATACCTGTGGATGAGCAATTGCATCTCCTAAATTTTTGGCCACAGAAACTGGAAGATCAAAAGTGGCACAGCCACCGGAATATATAATCACATCCTTTAATGGCGGAAGGAAACCACGATTTCTTGCAGATAATGTTGAACAAACAAAATCCAGCACGCATATGTCGGTGCAAATTCCCAGCACTAAGATCTTTATTTTTTTTTCCAGAGAAGAAAACAGATCAAAGATTAATTTTCTCTAATTGAAAAAGGAAAACGTAATTAGACCAAATTGTATCTCCGATTCAAAGTTACAGAATACTCACGACTTTGATCTGATTATTTTTCACCCAATCGATGAAAACGTTAGAGCCATCTTTCTCCAAACAACCTACAAATCCATCGATGCAGTCTTTGCATTTCAGCGTTACATTCGTCTCATTTTCTAGCCATTGCAAGGCTGCAAACAAGGACGAGAGATTTTCAAAATTGGAAATATAGTTTTAAATTCAATCATGGAGATTATCAGTACAGGAAATGGTACCTGGAACTAATTTGGCTTCGTCGGTTCCAGCAATGCAATGAGGAGGATAAGGAGGCTCTGGAATATCAGGACGATGAGAATCAAGAAAGGCGAATATAGGCCACTTTTTCTCGCAGAAAACTTTAGCGAATCTCGCCGATTCCTCCACCATTTGAGAAATTTGCTCGTCATGGTGTTTCGGAGCCTGTAAAAACAAGGAGTCATTACCAAATCCGACGGAACTTCTGTAGTGAGTAATCGGAAAAATAAAACAAAAAAAAGAACAATAGCGAATGATATTCCGAATCAGAACTCTCTATCTCAAGGAGTAATTTCCAGATTAAGACATGGATCGAAACGGAGAAGAGAAATCAGCGAATGGAATTACCAAATTTCCAGCGCCGACGGTGCAGAAGCCATTAACGACATCAACGAGGACGAGGCCAGTGTTAACGTCACCGGACAAAACAAAAGGCTCCTGAGTCACCGGAAGGTTCTCCTTCAACAACTCCACAACCTCCGACACCATTTTCTTCTGCTTCTTCTTCTTCTTCTGGTTTAGGGAAACAAATCAAATGCGGGAAGCGCCACTGAACGCGGTCCTTCAAAATTGTAATACAGGCAAGTTGGTAAAAGTAGAAAGTCAACCTTGATAACCATTTAATAATAGCACGGAGTCAGATATGGAAGTGGGTCCAATCGCTTTGCAATGTGAACCGTTGGATTTAAGAGCCCTACTGAGAAATCGTGTGGCTGAGTGTCGTATAAGAAAAATGTTAAATTGGAACCTCATTCTAATATATTGTTAAAAATAAAAATAAATAAATAAAATAAAAGGAATGGTTGGGAGAAATTTACTGGGTATAACTTAATAATCCCACCAAAACGTCATCGTTCCACTAACTTTCCGACATTAATAGGCGTAACCTTTACGCAAAACCACCCAATCAAAAAATTTAGATTCCAAACTCAGAATTTACTTTACTCCCGTTAATGTTCGAATTATCTACTGTGTATATAAAAATAATAATAATCGCAGACGACGTCGTTTCACAAGATAGCTTCTGACCAGTGCTCTGTCCGTTTGACCGGAAGATTTGAGAAGTCAAATGACATTATATCACTGCTAGAAAGCAGAGATTTTATGCAGCCCCACCCTAGAACTGATTTACCGCTGCAAATCTTTTCTCTTCCGGCGATTTTTCAGTCATCGCCATGTGTAACGGCCATCGCCGATCTTCGTTTGGAGATAGCCTTTTCCCCTACCAAACCTCCGTACCGGAAAACGGCGATGCTTCTGTCGTGGATAATATACGGGGAAGATTGGCGGAAGCAGAGTCGCGACTGGCTGTAGTTCGGGCTCGGGAGGTGGAGCTCAGCCGCCTCTTGGAGGAAATGAAACGTTTGGTCTCTGTGATGGAGATTCTCGAGAACTACCTGAAACGGCAGTATCGTGACCGCCAAGAGTATGTGGTTCGTCTTCTCTCCCCTGTAGCTCGAAAATAGAAATTCCTCTTCGCCGTCAATGTCTGTAATTCTAGGGCTACCAACCCAACCTAGGGCTGTTTTCTTGCATTTTCGTTCATGTTTTCAATCCTTGTTGACTGTATTCGCTGCCAAATCCTTGAATATATCCGATTTAAGAATTTGTAGTCTGCGGCGTTTGTTGCTCTCCGCCATTGGTTTCACTTGGGAATGGAATAGATACCATTAACTCGTTTAATCGATGGAATTTGTGACAATTTTCTGTAATCTAACATGAACAGAGTCATTCGCTGGGTTTTACAGGATTGAATCGAGAACGGAAGAAGAAAGAAAATGGGACAAACTATCAGTCTATTTTCAAGTATACATTCAACTATCAGTCGCTAAATCTAAAGTGTAAAGATTTGAGGTCTCATTTTGCCAGTCTTGAATGAGAGAGCGAAGTGTGTGATTAGGGGTGAGATAAGGATGCTGTAACCTCAAGTTGGTCATTGGTGATGTATCGTGTCCTGCAATTATCCATTTTTCTATGGCCTCTAACTCGTACGAGAACCCATCTGCTGCCACATGTGGGTTCTTCATCACTTCCTGCACCAACAATTCACCAAATAATTATGAACTTGATTCCTTTTTTGTTAGAAAAGTAAATAAGTTATGGCCTATGGTTATAATAAGCATTGAATGTTAGTAGCCACTTAGTGAAGCTGCGAAGAGACCGTAGGGATCTAGAAATTCAATAAACCTGCAAAATGGGACAGATGAAGATTCTTGGCACATCATCTACATCCTCATTAGTTGCATTTGCACCTTCGTTTCCCACTAGATCATCTGCTTTCGCCTTGATCTCATCGATCTCCTCCATGGCTGTCGCCAAGTTAAGCTCTGAATTTAAACCATTTGGGGTTACGCATCTCAAAGCCAGATCAACTAGCCCATCAACCAAGTCCAACGGCCACTGTCCAGCCTCGTCGTCTAAAATCTGGACAATACCAACCTTTCCCATCGTCAGTGCCTTCTCAATCAGCCCTGTCCAATTCCTCCCAGTTACCAGATGTAGCAGCAGAGCCCCAAAAGCCTGGATGTCCAACGCAATACCACCAGCTTCATCCAATTCGGCGAGCCCAAAACCAGTGACTTTGGCGACAAGGTTTTGGTCCAGGAGAATTTTGGAGAGGGTGAGGTTGCCATGAGAAATGGGCTGAGGTTGAGCCTGGTGAAGGAAGCTCAGGCCCGAGCATACCTCTGATGCTATACGGATTCTGTCATGCCACATGAGAGGGCGGCGTATTTTCCTGGATCTTTTGTTCGTTGGAAGTAGTCTGTCACTCAAACTACCATTATGCATGTAATCAAAGACAATACATTTGAGCTCGGAGCAGAATCCCATCATGGCAATCAGATGAGGGTGACGGATATGGCTTAAAAGCTCCACCTGCAAGTAAACAGTTGAAAACATAGTTTTTGACAGTTGAAGACAGTTGAAAAGAGGGCATCTGCTACCTTAGATTGAAAATCTTCTTCTGACAGACAATTTCCTGAGTCGATCATTTGGATTGCAATTGAATTATGGTTGATACGTCCTCTGTACACCCGGGAACTCAATCTCATTTGTTCTGAAAAGCCCTCGGTGGCTAATCTGATCTCTTCAGCCGTGTAAACTCTTGTACTGCAAGTCACTTCACTCGACCTTTCAGCCATTCCAATGGCATCTTTCTCTTTGCAGAACTCAATTCTCCGGTTAAGAATGTCTCTTTGTCTCCTCAGCTCCTCGATTTCTCTCACCATCCCTTCTTTTGTTTTCGCTGTCTTCTCCAATTGAGCTTCTATACGCGATTTTCCTGCAGTGGAAATTTGGAGCTTCCTTGATAGCTCAGCTTGCAGTTCGAGAAGTGAACTTAATCTGTTCTTGCTTTCCTCGATATCACGTACTATTTCAAGAATGCATTCTTTGGCAGGGTCTAATTCTTTCTGCAACTCTTCCCTAATTGTAACCTCTTCTTTTATCTGTGCTTCAAGCTCTTCGGTCTGTAAAATCATGAATACTTTGATGGTTATGAGAGCGAATATGAAATGAATCAAACAGAGGAAAGAAACAGCCTATAGTACCCGCTGACTGCACAGATTAATGGCCCACTCTGCTTTAGCTTGCCTTTCAGCACTACCCTTTGCTTCATCTTTCATCAACTGGATGGTCTTGCGAGCTTCCTCTATTTTAGTCCTAAGATGCTCAATGCTTTCCTCAGTATTCTGCCAACATCGTTCAGGCAATCAGCAGTGTTCTTGAGTAACAGAACTTGTAACAGATCAAGTCCCATATTGAAGATAGCAAAATGAGTTCATTACTAGTTTTCTCCCTGGGTTGTAAATGAGAGTACATTTTTAGGAACAAATTCTTAAAGACCCAATTCCTCATAGTCAGATTGAAAAGTATCATATCATGATCAGTATGTCAGATTGAGAACAAAGTCTTAAAACCATTGACTGTCATTGTTGCTAGAAAGCAAAGTGGATTTGACAAATTCAATGCTAAAATGCACAAAAGATGATGAACAACTATTATTTAATTGTTTTCCTGACTGAAAAATAATATTTACCATATCTGAATCAGGATGATCCAGAATATTGAACTGGGTTGAACTTGAAGTTTCAAGAACATCCTCTTGATCCTGCTCGCAGTCTTTTTCTTCCTGCAAATTCAACGATAGTAATTCCTCGTAGTAGTTCTCTAGTTCATGGATATTATTGTCCCAATAATTTCGAGAACTCAAGGAATTTGAACTACTTGGTGAAGAAGACGAGAGACTCAACATCCTCTCTGTGGAATAGATTGGATCTTCCATGAACATCTTTCCCAGCCAGTCTTTGAATGAATGCTTGCTGCTGATTTTAGAGATCCTTACACCTTTATCATCTTCCATGATTCTTTCATCTCTGAGAAATACCTGTTTTCCTCCCCATATTACAAACAACTCACAAGAATTGGCCTTGTTTCTGTAAATGTAAAATGATCCACTAATTGCATTCTTTGATTTCCTACAGAAGAACAATTCACACACAAATGTTTCAATGCAAAAAATTGATGTCCTATCTAATATCAAATCTTAGGAAGTTTTCTGCATACCAAGATGAAGATTTCATAAACGTAAAACCAATGACTAAATTGGTGATTCCCAATTCTGAAATCAAGTCAACCAGGAACCTATGAATAGGTTCATCAGATTTCTCAACCTTGAGTATTTCGGCTTTTACCTAATGCCATAAGAAGGGGATCAGACATTGTAAGAATTTTCCAGGAGTCAATTAGCTAGAGAAGAAATACGACCAAACCTTGCCACAAAAATCTACATATTTAGAAAGTAGCTTATCGATCTTTTCCTGCTCATATTTTCTCAGAACTTTCACTTTGTCTTCACTTACAGAACTCGCAGGGAGCTTTCCGACTGAAATGAGATAAGCAATCAACGAAGAAGATTAGGAGAACGAATATCGATGAATCAATGAAACATAATTTGAAGAACAGGCAGTGTTTACATGGAGTGTAGACATATTCCTGGGAATTGGTATAGGCGATGTGAAGAATCACAATTGAAATCGGTTGAGACTTCCATTTCCCAAGAGTCCACCCCAATGTCTTAAATCCATCGTGAAGATCATTCCCGATAGCAACGTAGACCTTGTCTGCTTTACCAGTCATTGATTGATTATCAACGAGGCGCTTATCCGTTGGGCTTCGATTGCTGCAAACGAGTTGCCAATGGCTCCCTCAACTCGTGGTGAACTGAATAAAGCGTTGAATGAAGGCTGAATCCAGAGCTTCCGGTAGAAAAGGAAATGGAAAGTTTCCGGTGGGGTCTTTTGGAGGTTTAAGAGTAGTGAAACCTTCGTAGAAAGTTGAAGAGCAAGATCCTTTGGATTTTAACCTTTCCTCGTAAGTTTGTGGCGGATTTTCAAAGCTCCGGCGAAGACTTTTTTCCCCGTCGTCTTCATCCATTTATATTTACTCCCTTGACAGGGACGCCCAAGTATTTTCATTCTTATTTCTTAAATACTGTTTTTATTTTGGTGGGGCCCATTAGAGGCATTTCTTCGTTGCCAATTGGCATCATTTTCTTGAGTTTTTTTTTTTAATAATATATTTTCAATAAATTATTGAGGTAAATAATTCTGCTCATAATAAAATTTTAAAATTTGAGTTTTTATTTAAGCTTTTTTTTTTTAATTAATTAATTTATTTATTTATGAAATATGGGCTAAAAATGCAAAACTAGATCTCAGAATGATTTGTCATTGACTTTTTTTTTCTTCATTAAATTATTCTATAAAAAAATCGATTAAATTTAAACAATATTCATCCATTTGTTTAATATAATATAGTGAAAATAAATTAGAAAATGAGAACCCTATCGTAAAATTGATTTGGAATATTCTTTTTTAGTCCCTTTTGTGGAGGTTAAAAACAAGATTAGTTAAGTTTCATGAAAAATAAAATAAAATAAATATTTTTTTCTTATTTTTTAAATATTATTTGACGGAAGACTTTATAATAACTTATCGTGTGACGTTATTTCATTACTTTATTTAAATACAACAAATAAATATTTAATTTTTTTTATAATAATAGGCCAATCATTCCTTACAGAGGGTAAAAAAGAAAATAAATTGAGTATTAAATATTTTTTACCACGGGGAGTTTGACTATAAATATGCATTGAACAAGGACAAAAAAAACCTTCCTTGTTGTCATTCCTGTCACGTATTTCATTATTTATCTTTATAAAAAATTTCATTTATTTAATAATAAAATAATTTAAATTAAAATAGTAAATAAAATGGTTATAAATACTTAATTTATGTGAATAAAAGTTTAATAGGTCTTTATTAATTATTAATTTTGTATTTATTAGAATCCTGATTAATTTAAATTTTATGTTTAATGTAATTTAATTGTCGGGTAAATTTATAATGTTTTAGAAAATAAAATTGAAGACTAAATTAACAGAAATTAGAAAGTTGAATAAATTTGTAATTTAATCAAAATTTAATTTAGATTTAGATTTTGCGCGGCCGCCACGCGGGGCACAGTCGGCTTCGACATTTTCGGGACGTCTCTTTTGTCCTGGTATGGCTCTCCTCGGCGACGATGGTCGGGGCTATGAGCTAGCTCGAAAACTCGAGACCCTTGGCGTATGGCGGACATGGCTTGGTGATTTCAACTACTCCAACTTCGTGCCCTTCCTCTCTTCGACTTCCACATGGGAAACATTCATGCGAACGGACGATTCGAAATCTAGGGCTCAGATCCAGCTACAACTTAGGGCTCGAGCTCTCCTCTTCGACAAAGCAAGCGTCTCTCTCTTTCTTCGTTCCACTCCCTCGCCTTCTTCTTCTTCTGCTGTGAATCCATTATCGTCCTCTTCTTTGGCTATTTCGAAGCTCAATCCTAATTGTAAGATTCATTTCGAATTGGATTGTTGTTTTTCCATTTGTTACTATACTGCATTAGTATTTGAGTCTGGTGCCATCTTTTGCAGACTTGCAACTTCATGGTGACGATGTGTATTTTACACTGGAAAATCCTTCCAAAGATGTGAAGGGTCATGTTTCATCCAATAAGGCTTCCGGCAAGGTTCTTTCCTTTGCTCCTTCACTGTAGTTTTCAAGATACTTTTGTATTTCATATGCTCTATTATGTTAGTTTTGCATGAAATTTTGACGCGTCAAAATTTGCAAGTCCCCCCAATATTGTTTTTGTGAGACGTTGGTTGAGTCTAGAGTTTATTGGCTTCTTTCTTGGGGCAATGGTCTGGTTTGGGCCTCCAGTTTCGGGGAGTTTCTTGTAATACAATCGTGCCTTCACACCGTAAACTTATCAAGCATTGCTGTATAGGATGTTTAGTGATTTTGGGGACTAATTGAGTTTGGGGTGAAACCTCAATCTTCTTGTCAGGAACGGATGGGAAAAGATGGAGTGACAGTGATCTTAAATTGATAGCATTGATGTTTCCCGTTGCTCATCTCTCCATTTTAGTGCTTCCTTCTAAAATTTATTTTGTTCTGAAAAGCAATTAGAGCTATCTCAGGTCGAATGTGTATGCTATATTATGGCGAGTACTTAATGTTAGATTACGTTTATGCCGACTCTATAATTTGATCGATTGTTTTGTCAGATAGATTCCATCTTTGACAAGCCCCTATCATTCCTGGTTATCAGAGTACTTTAGTTGCTTTGGCCTGTAAAGTCTCCATCCTTCTCCTTTCTGATTCCATCTCTTGTGATGCTTATGCAGTTTCCATTGAAATTTGAGTTCGCAACAATTTGTGTAGTTATATTTTAGGCCTTTCTCTGAAACATAATATTATCTTTTTCCAAAGACGAAGAAGAAAAAAGAAAAAGGAAAATCAATAAGCTGACACCAAGCATGACAGAATAATATCAATATCACATGATAAATTTTCTGTAATTATGGTTCTTGCACAGAAATATGATAAAAGATTACTTCACTTGCTTGTTAAGTTTTTAGTCCTGTTCGTTGTGGCTTTAATTGTTCAATGTTCATATGGTATGATTACTAGATAGGATGGGAGGTTGTAAGTGTGAACTATTATAAGGTTGATGATGTGATTTTGGTTTATCTATGCTTATTTATACTTATGAGTGGTTATAGCCTATAATAAGCGGCCAATCCCGAAAGTGCAACATACCTTACTTGTCACCTGGATATGCAGATTCAGCCAAAAGCAGCTTCGGGTGTTGGGCCAAGATCTAGAGAGTCTGAAATTGGTGATTCATCCCAAAAATTAAAAAATGAACTTCCTGAAACATGGTACAATCAGTTCATTGAGAAGTATAGAGTCAAGCAGCCATATTGTTTGTCAAATGGGAACAATGTTGCAGACAAGCGAACATCTGAGGAAATGTCCTCTTACGTTAGATTACTTGAGAAACATAAGAAAAGGCGTATGGTCTTTAAGGATGATCAGCTTACAAATTTTGGAAATTCTGTCTCGGCAAATGCTTCAAGTTCTGCTTTTGATTTCAATAGTTCAATTGAAGACGATGCTAATTTTTTCCCTGAAGTTATGTTTACTTTTAACTGTGTGCCAGAGAGTGCATTCCCACCCCCTGATGATATGAAAGACTATAGAAAACTGGAACTCTCTGGAGTCACTGGTACCTTCCCTCAGCCTATTACTAGGAATTCTGCCATGATGGAGAGGTTTGGTGTTAAGCCTGATTACCTTAGCACAGAACGAGGGAGCAACATACAGCGTGCAAAAAGTGGATCTGGAGGGAGCAGGAAAAATCTAGGTCAAGAACAATCTTTTCAGATGTCTCAGAAAGTAGTAGCTAAAATGTTGATGAGTAGAGGGTTTGATGGTGCTACAGAAGTTCCGTTGGAGGTCTTCTCCCAGTTTTTGAGTTGTCATATCTGCAAACTTGGTAGTACTTTGAGAGTACTTGCTGATAGTTACAGAAATCAGTGTTCAGCCGTGGATTTACTGAGGATGTTCCTTAAAACGATGGGATACGGGTAAGTTTGAGTTCTTATTATTTCTTTGTTACGAGGTTGATGTGTAACTAATTGGTATAAATGAAGAACTGAAGTGTTTGAGGGCCAAACAACCATCATACGGTTAACACTCTTTTACTTTAATAATTCTCACTATCTTCCTGACGTCATCATTCCTGGTGCCATCTCTTATCTAGTTGCATAATTTTTGTGTTAATTGATATTGATGCTGTCAATTTGTTTGTCTAGAGAACAAATGCTTGCCGAAGAAGGCTAATATAATAGGTAGCATTTAATTTTCTGTACTTGATTATGAAAATTAGAAGCTTGAATCTGGTCTCAAAACTTGTCGAGGCTATCATAATCTCAAATGGGATTTGTTAGGGAACATCTGCGTTTATCATAAAGTTAAGTTCAAGCTACTTTATAACACTTCTTTGGTTGCTTGATCCCATACAGTAACTTTGGACCCTTGGTGGAAATTGTCAAGGATGGTTCCAGGAATTATGTACGGCAGTCCTTGCAAGTTCATGGAGTCCAACCACAGATGCAGGCACAGCATCAGAGCCTTCTTCAAGTGCCTCAACAAGTATGTATCCCTATATTTTCTCCTGCGTGTCAATTTTTGTTTTGTGTGCCCTTGTCGTATGAGGCTTTTGTTTTTCAGTTTCTTATTGTATGATGTTCTCATGTAATTACAGAAGTTATACTGCGAATATCAAATTCTCGATAGATATTCTTTTGTTGGTATAACTCTCTCGCTGCATTGAGACAGACATTTTGTCCCACAACATTTTCTTGGTACTTTAATCAACTATTACCATTCATCTCTTTAATAATCCTTGCTTCACATGCCATCAATGTCGTTGAAACGAATCGAGGACATCTATTAAAACTTAAAACTCTATATTGCATCTCGAAAACCATAAGGCAAATTTGTTGGATCTGCAGGTGCCCAGACAAATGCATCCCCAGATGCCACAGATGGTTCATCCCCAAAATTTGGCATTTCAGCAGCAGCAGCAATTAGCGCTTGCTGAAAAGATGCGAAGACGGCAATCTGCAAACCCACGTGCTGTTATGGAAGTGAACAAGGACAGACCATTAGTGCAAGTCAAGGTTGAAAATACAGAATTGCCTATGGATGGCAACGCCTTAAATGCTCTTAACGTCAGACATCCCCAGTTGCAGTTCCGCCACCCGCAAATTGCCGCTATGTCCAATGTTCACGCTTCACCAGCAAATCAGTTCAGGCAAATGTCTTCTATGCAAATGCCCCAGATCCAGACACCGTAAGAGGATCTTAAAATTCAAAAATAATCTTTAACCACAAAGTTGCTTCTTGAATGGGTTCTTTGCTGATCTATTGTAGCACATTCTCATCGTTATGCAGGAATATTAATGTCGCTAGGGCTCCACCGGTCAAGGTCGAAGGCTTCCAGGAACTGATGGGTGGGGACTCTTCCTCAAAACATGACTCGGAGGAAGCTAGATTGACCTCCCCTTCAAGTAAATAGTTCAGGCAGTAACTACTTCGTGGTATCCATGTACATATTCCTTCACGTGAACAAAAATTATTATAATTCTGAGCAAGCAAGCTTGAGCCACTAAAGTTGCAATTCGTCCCGGAAGTTGGATCATGCACCGCCGGTGCGCTACTTTCCCGGTATTCAGTCTTCATTGCCCGTTAGATCAATATTTTATGCTTCATTGCTTATTATATGAGGATTAATTTGAATATTTATCGTTAAATTTCAAATTTGATCCTTATAGCTGGGAAGATAAAGCTAGAATTTTGTTAATGTGATTTTAATTCTTATAGTTCCTATGGTGATTTATAACTTGAGTTCAGCAATGAGTATTTTTTTTCTTTCAACTAGTTTTTTATTTTAAAATTAAATTTATTTTTGGATTATTATCTGTTTTTTAACTATATTTTTTAAAAACAAGGAAAAGTGTCTGTTAGCGTCGTAGTTGCGATTTTTTTTTTTTAATAATTCCTCGAATAATTCTTCTAATTTATCATATATAAAAATTGAGAAAAAAAACCAAATGTTTTTTTTTTTTTTTTTTTTTTTTTTTTTTTTTTTTTTTT